>NW_017299966.1:718401-770434 GCF_001594075.2 Trachymyrmex cornetzi
CCGTCAGTGGCTCTTCCTCCTCCTCCTCCTCCTCCTCCTCCTTCTCCCTCGCGCTCTATCTCGGCCTCGGCTGTGTTCTCCGTGTATACGAGTGTATCCCGTAGAAAATGTACGCCCGCATCCGCGACACGATCTGGCTTTAGTTTCCACGCCCAATGGCAGTCGCCGTTCGACGCGGATTCTCGCTTGACGAGCTTCATTCGCAGCTCCCATTACACACCCCGCGCCAGCACCTCTCCCTCGTTCTCATCCTCGATACTGGCGAACGGGCCGTACGCTCGAGAAAAATAATTACCTATAAATTCTATGGCGATGAGGCTCTCTCTCTCTCCTCTTCTCTCCTATGCTTGTTCTCTTTTTTACTTATTTTTCGCATTTGCTCCCGGCGAACAGCGCATTGTTCACCATTGGCGTAATATCCGGACGCGAAACGACGGACTTTCCTACCGACGATTGTCTTCAGCCACGGCAGTGTTAACGGTCGATTCTCTTTTTTATTTTCTCTTTTTTTTTGTACGCGAACCACGAATATGTCGAAGCACCCTCGAATACTCGTCGCCACTGCCGCGCTTTCCTGGTGCCGGGCGTATTTGTCCGGCGCTCGCGCACGCTTTTGTTTTAATTGTACAGCGCGCGCTCGAAACGCATGGAAAAAAATCCCGCTGGAAATGCTGCGCACTGGCAAACGAGCGGGAATATCAAAACTACGGATAACTCCATGGAATTTTAATGCCGCTCCGCTCACGCTCATGTGCTGTGCGGGAAAAAGCCGCGTATTTATAATCCCGATTTTATTAAGACATTATGGAATCATATTTCGGTATGTGATAATTTTTCAAATGAATTATGCTATTGAATTCTCTCGTTAGTAGGAAATTACTATTTGCCAGCCTCTAATGGGATTGCCTACCAAGTGTAAATCGTAATTTGATGCGATTGTGATAACGTCTGTGTCACAAATTGCATTACCTATTTTAATGTTTATACAAGTTCTTAAACGCTACGCAGAGACTAACGCTCATTAATTTCTTGCTCATTAATTAGTTTGTTGAAACCTGAATCTAATCTAAGAAATTAATTTACATACTTAGTTTTTAGATTTTTCTTTAATTGCAAGTTTATGTTCTTAATCATAATTCATAACATATGCATTGAACTTTATATTTAAATATATTAAAATAATTTTAAATGTCATTATTAATAAAAGATTCAAAATGTTACTTACTTTCAATCGCATATTCAAAAATTCAAGTCATTTTTTTTTAAATATTGACGAAGATTTTTATTTATATATTTTTATCGAAGATATTTATAATAGTATCAATAATCTCCATTGAGAAACTTTGATATAAATTGCGAAAAATTATCATGTCTTGCGATTAAGAGACTATTAATACCGTTACTAATTGCGAGATATTCCCTTTCCATGTCTCTGCTATACTTTTTCCGTTCGGAATAGGAAACTGATGCGGATTTTAAACAAATAGTGACGGGGAGGAAAAAAATATGGAACTGTCGAAACACACCGGAGACAGCGTGTCTACGGAAGAGAGCCGTTCGACTTAATTTCATCCAGATGTTCACAGGCATCTTCGAACGGTTCGTTGACTTTCCTGCGGCAGCGCTCCGGCATCACCCCTTTTAATGGCTTCTCGAGATGTCCTTGCCGACAAACTTGACGCTATATCGGGTGCACGCGCGAACACAATTCCGGCATGCAAATAGGGTACTTGGCAGGATTATTTTGTTCATCGCAGGCAAACACGGAAAACTAGCTGCCATGCAAGTAATTTTACTCATTCGCGGAGGTTACACCGGGTCGATCCGCGCGCGTACTCATTCAGGGATAATTATGTCATTTACCGGGCACACAGCGTGCCGCTTCGCGCGCGGCTCTAACCAGTTGTGGAAGTTACGAGCCTCGCGTGTAGTAATATCGTTGCAATTATGAAACTCGACGTTTCAAATTTGCGGTAGTAATGCTCTATTTATGATACAACACGCGTGCTATGTGACGCGCAGGGATCGACAAATTAACGGAAACGTCATGGATGCTAGGAAAATTCAAGCGGAAAGTCAAACGTTGCATCGTCATGTTGTTTTCATTCTTATTTATTATCGAACAGCACGATTATTATTTATTAAATTGCTTACAACAACTTTAATTAGACAATTTTATTTTAATCGTCACAAAGAGGAACGTATAAAATTCCTACAGATGTCATGGTATCAATAATTATTAAAACCATTGAAAATTATAATTTGTAACTATTCATGAAGAAATATTATTATATACAAAGAAAGTGTAAAGTCTCGGTATCTATACATCTTCTAAATGAACAAACATTATTTAGTATCTACTTGGGTAACTTCTTTTCTGTCACTTGGTACAATTGTCGATTTGATCCTTTTTAAGATTACATCTCGAGTCTAATGTATATAGAACGGCGCAATTTCCTTCTGATATCGGAACAGTGCTCTCGTGTACTCATTACAGCGCATTCAATCTGAAGCCACTTAACTTTCGCATCGCTAAGGAGATTAACGGCATTACGTTAAGGCATCTCTCTTTCTCTCTCTCTCTCTCTCTTTCTCTTTATCTATTTTTCTCAGTCTCCCCCTCGTAGAAGCGGAGATTAGTAGGTGCATACGGAAAATTGCTAAAAGCTACTCGGCAGTATCTCGGCACCGAGGACGACAAAGAAGAGAGGAAAAGAGAGCGAGTCGTATATAGATCCTGAAGTGGCACCGCGAGCACGTCGGTCTGATGGGTAGCCGGGGGTAGAGGTCGAGACCCGAGACCGGAGACCGAGGATCGGCCCCCGGGTAAGAGCGACGGAGTCGTGGGTGGCGGCGACGCGAGCGGGGGGAAAGGAAGCACTTAAAGAATTATCCGAACTCGCAGGAGGGATGGGATTCCTCGCCAGCACGTGCAATCGTTCCCAGGCCAACACCTAATACCTACTAATACCGTGCCGTGTATCTATCTACCCTTTTACCGCTCTGACGCGAGTCCTACGAGGCCAGGACTACGGAAAGAGTAAGTAGGGTCGTGTTTATAAGTGGATACCTACGTAGTGGCTGGCTGCGGACGCGACCCCGACGACCGAAAGGTTGATCGGATCCTCGAATCTGGACCGCCGAAAAAAAGGAGGCGCACACACACACACACAACTCGCCCGACTCATCCATATTCGTCTAATTGTCTTCCCATTCGTCACTGCATCTTGAAGAAAATCTATCATCGCTGGAAGCTATTTTTATTGGAATATTTACAATTTAAACGAAATTTTTTATCGAAAATGTTGTATATTTTATTTCAAAAATTGGAAGAAAAAATATTTTCAAGAATCTTTGTGATATCGTTACTAACTTGGTTTTAATTATCGCTGTTCTATATCATATTAATAGCTAGCAAATTGATAAACCAGAATAATATATTATAATCTAATGACGCGAATAAACGTTTATAGCTTTCCACCAATAAATTCTAGAATTTCGATCCGCGTGAATTAGAATTTCTCCGAAGGGATAGAACCTAATAAGCATAATTCATTGATCCATAAAAAAATATTTATTTGATTCTGGTAACTAATATCAAACAGAAGAAATTCGCATGATATTTAAGTGATACGTATATTTAACGTTATATAATTATTAAAAAATATATAAAATAAAGGAGATACGATATACATAATAGAGAGATAACACATGTAAAGAAATACAGATACAGTAAACTTACATCGAGCCATATCATAATATAAGATAACAGTTTAGAAATATCTAGTGTGAATTATATTTTTAGGAACTGCTTTATTTAGTTATACGTGTGCGAAGAAGGATCGGCTAATTTATTGCTATGCTAATACATAAGTTCTTAGTAAAAAAAAAATACATAGTGGCAGACAAGTCGAAGTTAAGACGAAAAGTTTCCACGAATTCAGGGATACTCATCTCCCTCGCATTCATGTCGAACTTTCCGTCTTCCAGAGCAGACTGCGGGCCTGCTTTTTAGACGTGATTCCCGATTCTCCGACTAATTATCTATTCTCCGAAATGAGAACTAAAATAGAATCTTTTTTTCTATTCATCTGTATTATAAGAAATGTGTGTATATCAAAAATTTATTCTCAAGCATAACTTTCAACAAGAACCTAAAAAATAAAAATATATATAAAAAGATTTAAAATATACATCTTCAATTATGATGTAATGTAAAAACTGACTGATACACGTCTGTGTTTCATCATATAATTACTCTCCACACAACATAAAATTATAAATTATATAAAGATTCAATTTTCCTCTTTATATTATTAAATCGATCCTAAGGATATATGTATATACATGTATAAAATGGGATTTGTGTAATGTTCTGCAAATTTTTATATCTTCATTAAAAGTAGAGGGAAAACAATTTACGTCATTTTCCTACCAAACTCATTTATCAAAAATATCTATATTTTGACGAAGATGAAAACGTGCACGGATATCATCGAGAAACATTTACGGATCACTTCACTTTGCGATCGAAAAGCGAACCCTCTTCCCTCCGGAGGAGGAGACCACGAGTCTGATCCAATCGTCCTTCTCAAATTGCCAGACGCTTAATTGCCTTTTTCGGGCGACTCCAAATGATGGTCCTCTGCGTCCCGCCTAGATTTCATGGAGGTTTTTCAGCATATTAATCGTGGGCATGAAACCGAGAGGGACGAAGGAGATGGGGGTCTTGCGAGTGCCACACGTGTTGCCCCAACGCATTCCCCGACAAATTGACTTCAGACCTCGACGCGCTCCGCGGCCGTGCACCCGACGTTCCTCCTCCCACCCTTGTTCTCTGAAAACGATCCTTTCCTCTTCTCTCTTTTCCCTTCTCTCTCTCTCTCTCTCACTCATCCTCCCTCTTCCAGAGACTCGACAAACCGCCAGGCGATGCTCAACGTACGACGACTCCTTTATTATTAGCCGCGGCGAAGCTAGTTAACCGAGTTAGTTAAGTGAGAATTATTATTTAGCTGCCACCCTCTCGGCCCTAACGTCCCCAGCCGACATCGTCGTGTGTCTGCATCTTGCTTCCTCTCTCCTACCGTTTCTGATTCGCTGGTCTCCGTCTCTCTCTCTCTCTCTCTCTCTCTCTCTCGCTTTCCCAGGCTGAATGGAAGACGACCGAATCTCGGAGCTCTCGTCGACTCTGACATGTCTCACGTCCAACGATGTGCTCGCTCGCTCGCTCGTGTCGTCGTCATCGTTGTCGTCGTCGCTTCATCCTCTTGCGCGCTGTCTTATTTGTCCAGGAGGGCCAAGGTGTCGAGCACTTTACGATTTCCGACTACTTTTCCATGCCGTTTCATTTCTTTCGTGCGCCACGAAGCGTTCAGACTACAACTTATCTCTCTACTCCCGCGAAAAGCAAAACAAACGAAAAGTAACTGCCCAATAGGTATCGGTCCTTTACGTATATTATTCTACAAAATGTTTTATAAAAACAAACTTGTGAGAAACATCTTAAGCGTGTATCATCTGCTAAATCTAGAAATAACTTGTAGCAAAAATTGACGCATTAATATTTCAGTGATGTGTAATCTTTACCAAATTATCGCTTTGCAATATTTTTACAACATTAAATATTTCAGGTCAATTTAGATTCAATTTAAGACTTATAAAAAACTCATTTAAGAACATTGAGGATGTTACTGATTTAATAGGGTTAAATCGCAGGCGCGGTAGATGACAAGCCGGGAAGAAATTTTCAGAAAAAACAAGATAGCGTATTTTCACGAAAATGTGTCTGTCTAAAAGTCAAGTCGAGTAAACATCACGTACACATTCCGTGAATCGAATTTGCCACTGCCCCGCTATCCAATACGAAGATCCGTTGAATCCTGAGCGGTCACGGTTCATCGAGGATCGTCCGCCACTTTGGGAGAATCTACTCTGGGTATCTGAGTCGACTCCAGGGAGAGAGAATCCGGTAGAACTGTATGCTTTTTGGAGTTACGGATAAGGGAAACGAAGGGACACGATGGCAAGGAGAAGGTAGAGGGAATCGAGGCGGAAGCAGCCGATGCTCTTATCTGTCTACGATACGTCGTAACGATTACTCGAGGTTGGTCCTGCCGTATATATATATATATATGTATATAGATATCGCAGAACGACAGAGGGTTTACTATCCTCGCGTTTCGAATCCTGGGGTCAGGACACATTGCTAAGTCGGTGGAATTTTGTTTCCGCTAGAATTGCTCCCCGACGAGCCGCCGAATGAAACCATCTCTTAATTAGCTCTTAGGCGAATGGTAATTCGTGTTTGGGTATAAGCCCAAGTGCAAACTTCTCGCTATGCTATTTTAAACGTTTACGCAAACTTTGAATCCTAGCTGCATCTCAATGAGATCGCTGCGGGCGGAAACTTGGCTTTCTCTCTCTCTCTCTCTCTCTCTCCCCTCCCCCCTTCTCTCTACTATTATTTGAAAGCTCAAACTCAAAATAATTCGAACGAGTCGAATAATCTTAAACAATGTTAACGACAAGCAGCTATCGTGTTGTGATTATAGCGACAATATCATATTAATAAGCAAATTAAGTAATCAATCGAATCAAATTGAAAAGATAAGATTAAAAAGATCAAAATCGTGCTAAATTTTCAAAATGATTAAATTTTTATTCGGTGTTATGTTTTATTGATAAAATATATATTTTATAAAAATTATGTAATTTCTTTAAAACAATTATATGCGAGCCCAGATACTGACCTATGAATGAAAATAGTAATAACAAAAATAATTATCAAAGTATCAATACTTAATGAATTACAACAATTTATAAGCAAGCGATTTCAAATTCCAGTGCTTCGGCGAATTAAGCTTTACGGCTGGGATAACCTCTCGCATTTGCCCTACTTGCAACCGATTAATTAAACGCGACACGGTTCATGGTAGAGCCAATTTACGCAATTGCCACTTTTTGGAGCGCGGCGCGGTTCATCGCCGAGCGACGTGTGTCTGTAATTTGATCCGTCGACAATACGGGCGAGCTATTTCGCCCTATCAACCCGGTCGAACTATCGCAAAATACTCAATTACAATTTAAATGACGCGTATGTTTATAATTAACTGATCTGCACCGGTAGAGTGAACGCCGGAGCGTCCTCGGGATATGAATTAGCAAGCGGACAATAGCTAATTCACGCTTCCTAGTTCGAGTACAGGCGCGACGCGGCGGTCTTCGGCGTAGAGAAACCTTGGCAGAGGGGGCGAGAAGATCGACGACGATGATTCGTGCTCGTGGTCGGGTGCCGACGAGCAAGGAACCGACGCGACGAGCAGAGAAATGTGGCAGAGACGGCGGCGGCGGCGCCAGGAGGTGGGAATAGGGATTCCATTATTTAACCGAGGTAGTTTAGGCGAGTATTAGGGGGTTGAGTTTATGACACCCCTCGGCTGTCCGGATTGCCTATTAATACGATATGAGCCCCGCGCTCTACGGGCGCGCTTCCGCGTGCGCGCCATCGCATTCGCATTTCCTAGCCAAGCTTGGTGTGTGTCGCTCGATTTTTTGCTGTTACATTTTTTAGGGTTGTTTCTTTTTTTTTTAGAATGCGCAATGTAGGCGAATTGCGAATTGTTGGTGGTTTCGCGCGCGTCGAACCGACCAAGTCCTGCTATGAAATCCTTGATGATTATGATTTCGCTTGAATATCGCGCCCCCTTTCCTTCACCCCTTCGTTATTCATAGAACAAAGCCGACTCTCGATTAACTCGGCCTTTTGTGGCGAGTTTTAAACTTGTATCGAATCGCTCGGTTTCGCGAACCATTATCCGACGTAATCTTGCGGCTTGGCGCGATTATTATAGTAGTTTGATTGTACTCCATTAAGTTATCGCATTTTTTTAAAATCAAACATTCGATATGCTCTTATTTAGCACTGCGCAATTGAGATGCTATTTTTTAATTAAAAAAATCTTATTTAATTTCGATATACCATATTATTATAGACTCTGTCAGAAATAATAGCGCGGTAACGAATTAATCTATAAGTACTTTGAGAAATGAAAAAAGCTTATAAAGTGTAATCTCCAAAAATTTATTTTAAATTACGTATTAAAGAAATAAAGACAGGTATATTACCAAGTTGAAAGTTAACTATAGGATTCCGTTAATAAGAGGCTATATCGATGGCTGCCTTTACGTTTCGCCCGTTTCGGCCACCGTATCCCTCATGTTATTTCAAGCAGAACGGTGGTCGGAACTGACTGCGACCACTTGTCCGATACGGGCTCCAGCCTGCGTGCGTACAGCTTCCCTTCGGCGGGTCGCTCGTCGATGGTTTTCTAATTTGGCGAGCAAACACTCCGCTTTACGGCAGGCAGGCATCGATGGCGAATAGTTTGGCTGAACGCAATCCGTAGCCGCGCCGCGCCACGGGGGTCCAAGCGAAAGCGTTCTAAGTAGCGGCAAATAACGATCATCCCCTCCGTCTCTTTTCTCGCTGATTTACACGCATTACACCGACGATTGGTACGCGACGAGACATCCGTACCCCGTAGGGCACGCGTCGGTCGTAAACGATCGCCGCACGGTCCGGGTGCCGGGTGCCGGGTCCCGGGTTGCGTAGCTCTCGCTCCCTCTGCCCTTTCGGGAGTTGCGCCGCCGCCCGGGTGGTTGCAACGGCAACCACGAATGACGGTAGCCTCCGATGGCTCTCGTCGGTGTGCGAGACGCGACGCGCGTGTATCGGGCCCCCGCTGCACGCCGGCTAACAGAAGGCAGATCTCTCCCGGGAGACTCGACGCTTGTTTGCGCTGCTTATCATCAGTTCCCATTAATATTAAACCGCATTCAACGAACGAAGCCCGCGCGCCCGGCCACCCCACGGCGGCCGCCCCGATGTGTACATAGGTATAGAGGCGCGTCGTATACCGGGTGTCTCACGTTTTCCACATTTCCTTGCGTCTACTATATTTTCTACATTTAGAGAAAATCGTCTTTTCTCTAGCGACAACATTTTATTTTGCTAAAAAGATTTTATTTCACTATAAGGACACGCTAATACTTTCAATGGTCAATGCTCTTATTACATTCAGCTTTGAAAAGCTTTGTGACCTTTGAGTCAAAATCTTGTTAAAATAAAATTTGTTTAAAATTTTAGACGGACGATGAAATTTTTCTTTGTCTATAATAATAATTAAGAATTTAACTCAAATGCGTTTCGTTAATTTGTTTCAAATTGAATCCAAGGATCCATAGATGAAAGAAAATGCAGATGTAGATCGGAGTATACCCCGTATACGCGATATGCGCTTCTATCGAACGCACACACGTGCACGAATACACATACAGTCTTTACTCTCGTGTACACACGCGGTGGTTACTCGAGCGTGAGACCGCTACGTACGCCGGTGTACGTGAGGGCTCGTATGTACGTAAACGTGTACGCGCAAATCGGCGTTTCACGCAGACACGGTCGATTGTGTTGCACGGGATGCGTACCGAGATGTGTATATATTTACGTGCATATGTGTGTATGTCGATTCGTACGGGTGTGCGTGCCACCCGTCGGCGGTTTTACCGTCGGCACTGAGTCGCGGGGGGAGGATGCTCAATTTTCACCCTTTGTTTAATCGCCGGCTACGGAGTCGACTACATTAATTTAATACCCACGCGTGCGCGGCAGCGTGGCACTCAATTCTAAAAGGGAAAGATTTCGGGGTGAGGGCGGACTCCCGCATATCTTATGATCAACGAGCGGCGCGTGCGAATGGAGCGGACGGGAAGTCAACCTACAAATACCTGTCTTTTATCGGTCTTTTACAAGGAAGCTTCTTTGTCACACACCTGCGCGAATTAGGATCAATTGGCCGAACGTGAAAAAGCATTGAGATTACTTGGTAAACGCCGAATATTGTTAGCCTCTAAACTAAAAATTGTACATCTTATATTTCTACCCGAATATACGTAAATATTGCATATTTCAATATGCGATTTACCAAAATATCACAAGCAAAAAAGCAAAATTTTCTTAAGAAATTCTCTTCTCAAGTACAAAGATCCATGCATAATGCGATGAATGTGAGATGGATATTTACATATTTAAGCAACGAAAATCTAAGAGAATATCTATAGCTCAATACACACATTTTTGACATGTACTGTCTAATATATATATATATATGTATACGTCTTGGGATTAAATATTACATTTTCTTAAATATATTAAAATATAATGTAATCGAAAATTGTAAATTGTAAATTTTTACAATTCTAAGAATGATGAAAAGTAATTCTTTTTCAAAGATATAAACCTAAGATATAATCCTAACTGGTATTAAAAGTTCAAGTTCTATTCCAAAATCCCAGCGATTTCCCCAAGTACAAGATGGCGCAGCTATTAAAAGCGCGGTGTATTCCGTGAATCCTACTTTCCCGTTACAGAGGAAGATCGAGTCGATCGCGTTTAAAATAAGACTAGTCATCTGCCTGGAGGTCTCCACTCTTCACCGTGCACCGGGTACACGTAATAGAAGCCTGGGAGGGTAAAACATCTCGCTCGTCAGCAACACAGTGGGCGGGCAGGTCTGCGATCGCTTAGAGGCCAAAGGACGATTCAATTAGTATCAACCAGAGCAATCCTGTACTTCAACCGGTCCCATTGACCGTCCTCTCGACCCATACCGTGTAACTGGTGCGCGATCGATCTGCTGGAATCTCTTCCTACGATTAAAGTGCGCGCCCCTAAGTTTGTTTCTATGCCAGAGGTGAAGTATACCGCCGAAAATGCTGTTCCATAGAATTGCGTTTAATAAATTTTATTGAACGATATTTTTATGAGAGAGGCTCGCAAAATTTATCGCATCGCTAATAATTACGCGGTAATAACAGCGAATTGACCACCCACCGACCATAATAATAGGTAAAAAACACGATATAAATAGAGACCGTTCTTTTGTGTGACAATAATGCTCGCCGATGTAAATTTTTCAACGATATTTATGTTTTCATTCTCGCGAACAATTTGTGCTCTTTCGTTCATTGCTCATTACTTGAATATTTCATAGACGTTTTATATTTTATACTGGTGAACGTTTTGAAATGTGCAATCATACTGATTAGAAAATAAATGCGGGGATTGTTTTACACATTATCCGCGCCATTGTACCTTCATTCATACGTTTTTAATTTACTTGTGTACGATATTTTACCTTTGTTACATCAAATTATAATTTGAAATTGATTTTCTAAATATCGAGAGATTGAGATTCTAAAATATCTATCCTTAACTTAATAGTAACTTAACTTATAGTAGATGAAATATATCTGAAATATGACAAGCGTATATTCATCACAAATAATTATACTCAAGTATTATTTGTATCATAAGTTATGTATCACTTATCTCGCATGTACGAAACAAGGAATCAGAAGGAGAATTTTTATTGAGAACTACTCCTTCAAACATTTGGTCAGAAAAATATGTCAGCACAAACTGAACTCTCGAGAGACATTCCTAAGTGATCTGGCAAAACGATAATATATCGATATAGATTTCCATAAATTTCCAAAAGAGAGGAGCAGAATATCTGGTCGATCGGTTTCAGCCGTTTCAGGGATGATCGTTCGCCTCCTTACTGGCCGCATCTCAACGGACGCGCGGACGGGGTGACATCTCATTAGGGAGACAAATTGCTTCACCTCTCGACTCTATACGCTCTCCCCCTACTGCCCTTTCCCCCATCTCGTCGCGCGTGTTCCCTATCACGAGAGCGCGTGTGAGCCAGTGGAGCAGTCTCTATAGAGATAGACGTCAACCGCCTCCGAGCAGCCTCCTTCGCCCCTCAGCTCCCAGCTCCCAGCTCCCAGCTTCGACGCCCAGGTCTCCACGTGGCTCCACGTGTACACATGACGCGCGCGTTTGGCATGTGCGTACAACGCAAAGACGCAATTTCAGCACAATCACATGATCGCCGTTGTCGTAGTCGTCGACGACAGAGTCCTTTATACCGCATCCAGACCGTACGTTGTCGCTATAACCGCCTAGCAGGCTGCAATCGAGCAGCGGTTGAGAAGTGCAGCGAAAGCTGAGAAGAGAGAGACGGAAATGTTGGTAATCGAACGAAGGAAGGACAGAACGAGCGCGAATCGCAAGAGAGAGAGGATGAGAGAACGAGAGAAGGGAGGAGAGAGAAGAGAGGGTTGACAGGCGGACCGAGGGAGAAACGCCTGTGGCTGGTAGTCGCCGCCGGCGTGGAAATGTATTAGGGCTCGCATAGCTAAACTAATTGGTTAAATCTGTTGGGCCGCATAACTGGGAGGCTAATTGGGTGATTTCCTGACAAATTATATCCACCCCGGCGACTACGCCTACTCGGTAGCGGGACCGTTTGTCACTTGACACTTTGAAGAGGCAAACGTCCAAGAAGCGCGAGAAAAAGGGGAGAAGGAGGATGAGGGGAGGGAGAGAACAGAAGAACAGGCCCGAGAGAGTGAAATAGAGAAAAAGCTGATCTGTTTCGGCCGTGTGCCAGAAACGTCCGAGTTTATTCGCGCGGCGGAACCGACACGGACTTATAGACTCGTTCGTTTACATTGCACCGCCGCGCCGCGTCTTCTCCTCGTCATCAAGACACAGGCGCTCTGCAACCAGCGAGTGTACGAGACGTGCGTGCGGCCGAGAAAAGATCCAAGAATACGAAACGTTTTCCATTTTATACGCGGTTATACATTTTATTACATTTCTATAAAATATATATACAAAAGAAAATAAATCCTTTCATTCTTTACTTACATTGCTAATAAACTTTGCAACCTATTGATTCTTTCTTTTATAAAATCGTTTTATTCTGTTCTGAAATTCAACATCCGTCCCTGGATGTAGCGAGCCATCTGTACGGTCTCTCTGTCTCTCTATCGTTCTTCGCCGCGACGTCGCGGAAATTATTTTTGCTAACGAGCCGCGATGGGACACGGCCGTAAGTTTCGCGCGAAATTGCGACCGACCGCGCCGTTAATACTCACGCAACGTTTAAAATTCAGACGTCGGGCGTCGCAACGCTGAAACGGAATCGCGTGCAGATCGAAACTTATGAGGTTGCCTTTACGCGAACACGCGCGGCTCAACAGCGACAAGACTTTTCGACGCGATGGGATGGGGCTTTTCTGACGTTGCCGCAAACGAGCTACTGGAGCGTGAATGGGATAACGAAATCTTATTTTTCGGTCGATTTCAAGTGGGTCGTACTCTAACAGGAATTTAATCACCGAGCGAGTTAAGGCTGAAAATTGAAAGATCGTAACCTATGACAGACGCAATTAATCTTTTTATGGCAGATGTATAGAAAAGCAGAGTTTAAATTTATCAACGCGGAATCATAAAATTAAAGAAAACTTTTTCCTCTCTATTTGCCTTTGTAAATTTAGTATGTAAAATACCTCTTTATTGTTTCTTTTAGAATACTATTTATATCGATTTGTGAACAAACAAGAAAAGATATAAATCAAATTAATTTAGAGCTAAGCTGCTAAAATTCATAAATGTAAAATTAGATGTACTTAATATTTTTGTTAGTAACCTAATCTCGAATGTCAGTCTCCTAAGAATATTCACACAGTGAGACTCATACATATGCTAGAAGTCTGGAAAGGGTTAACGTACCCCGGGACTCGCGCCAAAGTCTTAAAGCACTGTTACTTATGTTACTTAGTTAATGCAAAGACGTGATAAATGTGAAGTATGAATTAGTAGCCTATATATATATATTAATATATACATGTATGTTCCTTCGAACATCGAGTGCAACTTCTCTTCAACAAATTTCGCAATAGCTTAAACTATTAGCCGTCTATTCGCCATCGTGGCAAGACTCCGCCCGACGTGTATTTCACAGTCGAGCTCAGCCACTTTGCGGTGTTTCCGTCAGAAAGACGTCTGGCACGACATAACGTTTGGCAAAGCCATATACATTTCACGTGCAAGTTCTTCGCGCGAGAGCTGCATACGTGTCGTTAAGTATGTGGATAGCCGTGAATTTCAGTACGGCATACTGAAACCACACTCGGATGTGCCATTAGACGCGTCATTAATCGCAAATTAAACGGAACAAATTTGCTCAATAGACCACGAGGTAATACGCGAAATCATTTTTGTCTCATTATACATCTACATTATACTCTAATGGAAAAAAATTGTTTAAAATTTATTACAACGAAAAATGTAAAGAAAGTACACTGGGAAAAAAATATAGTCAATTTTAATAAATATTTAGCACTGTAAGTAAACATTTACTTACAGTAAATAAATGTTCGTTCAGTAAAAAAAAATGATTGTTAAATTAAATTAACATTTCTTGTATAAAATAAATATTTCTTTATATTTAATAAATATTTAGTTGGGAGTATTCAACTAAATATTTATTGAAATTGACTATATTTTTTTTCAGTGTGACAGAATTAGTAAATGTGTTAAAATTAATTTCTCAAAGTACACAAATCTCGATAATTTATTTCTCGCAATGATAGCCTATTCTGTAAATTCTTCCCATTGAAAATTGCATTACATCTTATAACATAAAGATATATTACGATGATTTAAAAACTGATCTTGAAAAATCGTATGCCGACAACGATTTAGATTGTAACGTTTATGAAAAGTAGGTTCGGTCCATTTATCGGGGATATTCCGCTTCAAATTTCACGGTTGCCATTAAACGTGCCATTAATCGCGAATTAAAGCCGCTCCTATGTCGCTCGGTATTAGGCGTTACATGCGGGATACTCGCCTAGTAAAGACGCGTGTACGAACTCGACGATATAGATGGATCCATACGCGGGATACATATATATGTCGGCCAAGTGGATCAGATCGCAGTTAGGGAACGCAAAGGAGGGAATCTTTTAATTTGACGCACCATAAAGCACGCCTAGCCGGTTTCCCGGGGATCCCCGGTTTCGGTGACGGTGTGACAGTTGGTACCTACATTGTATATGATATCGCACAGAGTCCCCATGGGAGGTCACGGCTGACACCATAGCGTGTCGTATCGCTGCAATAATAACGCGTAAGCGATACCCGGACTGTGACCCCCGCGTTTCATACGACATAATGTATATACATGTATGTATATATGCGTGTCCCTTTATATTCTTTTCGCGTGTCTGTATATAACACATGTATGTATATTACATGTACGTATATATCGTACAATTCAACGATATGTATTTGCCGTGTATAATGAATTAGTTCGAGAATTGCTGTATATATGAAAGAATGCCTATAGGGTACTCCGTATGTACTACGTAATCGTGTATCGGAACTCAATATAACCGTATAATCACCTCCTTTGGGTCCGATTCGCTCTTTCGCACACGACCCATCCCCAATATACCATCACAGTCGTTTAGAAATTGTATCCTCCTCAATGTCGGATTATTCTGAAAGTAGTCCTACTATTATCTTCATTATATCACGAAATAATTCTTTGATTTTCATCGACGTGACTCTACCTACCGTAATAAAACATCAGATTTTTCCTAATTAATTTTGTACATACATTTATTTTTTTCTCCTTTTCTATACGAATAATAAATGCGGTAGTTTAAACAATAGCGTTAAATAAATATCTTTTGTGGACTATGAATCGAACATATCGAGCCAGATACATATAATGCAACTATTTTTTTCGAGTGATGCATAATATATATTTTTTCTCCATTGTGCGTTGTGTGCTCGTTTTCACCATCGTAGGAGAACAACGTACGTTTTACATTTTCAAGCGCGAAAGTCACAATACATGTGCTTTTACACGTTAGCCAGTGCTGCGCTGACTGTTCGAAACGTTCGACGGTTTAAACGAAATTGCACTTAATAATTTACATTAATCGATGCTCAATAGCCTATAGGAAATGCTAATTGCGGGCGGGGTAATCGCTAACAATTAACGTTCACGCGATTACACAGCCGACGTCATTGTGTTGCTCCGAGTGCGTACACTCGGCGGCGGCGCAGCAGCCAGGAGGAAAACTGCGACGTAAATGGGAATTAGTAACATATTCGTGCGCGAACAAACAGAAACACACATCGTAATATGCGCCGTTTTCGCAGTGCATATATATAGGTACAAAGCGGCCGTAACGGCTATGTCTGCGAGTTTCTGCAAAATCCGCGAATTGCGTTTACGGAAAATGGATTCATCAGTTTCTGGTTGTTCAACTACCAGTACATGTATAATATGTGGAGAAAGTATTATAAATATCTCTCTTAATTTTTTAATTAGGATTTTATTAATGAATCTGACGTTGACTTTTTATTTGAAGAATTTCGTGAGAGGTAATTTTTACTCGGCATTTAATGTTACGATAAATATATATATCAATTTAATATTATGAAAAAAATTAAGTCAATTTAAATGCAAATAAAAATAAAGTTTATTTTTTAGTTGCAACTCGGAAAAATTTCATCACTGAAAGAAAAATTGCGATAACTTTTTTTATACTGGATGAGTTTTCGATGTCTCGGTGTTTTACCAGTACAAAATTAAGCGTGAAATCTACGGCACTCTGTAGGATCGCATTTAAAATAGCTTAATCCATTTAATACCGCTAGTAAGCTCGTTAGTACCGCGATTTCACCGGCACTACATTTTTCACGATGAAATATAGATCGAAAACGATAACGCTGCAATGCCAACTGCCGTCGTAATTAACGTTATTACCGCGAGATAGGGGAATTAAGATTTTCTGAAATAGAGCTGTCACTGAATATAGTTATCTTTACACCATCCTCGCTAACGTTACTGAGGTATAACGGCCATATATCATTCTGCTCTCCATGAACCTAATTTCCGCTCGTGTCACGCGTAATTTCGTCTACTTTTTCAAGAGCTCCCCGATCTCTAATTAGGGGTAAACGATCAATCATTCGGTCTCGAAGTAAATCAGAGGAGGAGTTTCCTAATGAGATGTGTATCGTGAACGTGAAACTTATTCCTCTGCGCTTAAACGTCCATTAAATTAACCTTCGCGATAATTGTTACATTACTTCGGATTATGCTTTTTAATTAATTCTGTTTCAATAGAGGCAGACGATGTAGGAATTCTTATCGTGTAAATTCTGAATTGACGATTCATTAATAACTTTGATATTGCAACAGGAAGAATATAACATCATTGCAATAATTAAATATCTTTAGCATATAATTAATATTCTAACAATTTTATTACTGAGAAATTATGTTTGATACTTTAGGTGATATCAATGAATCGATTTACCCTTCATTAGGCAAGTGTCAAAGTTATAAAATACAATAATCAAACTTGCGTGTGTTACTTTTTTATTTGTAATATTAATACGAAGAATTGAATATATTTCACGGTACAATGGCTTTTCCGAAATCCGTCGCTAATGTCCGTCATTGTTGACGCTGCAGTTAATCGGAATATCTCGGTAAACGTCGTCCATCGCGACTAAACGTGGCACTAAGGAGTACTCCAGTCATGCGTCGCGGGGTTAAGGAAAGGGCGTGCTGTCCGCATTGATTTACGCCGAGGAGGATGGTAAGCGAGAGAACGAGCGGAGAGTCGCGGAGGTTGTGGCACGGGGTTGCGAGACGGAAGCGGGAGCGGGGTGGCATCGCAGAGAGGAAGGCTAGAGAGAAAGAGAGAGAGAGAGAGAGAGAGAGAGAGAGAGAGAGAGAGAGAGAGAGAGAGAGGAGGAGGACCACCGTAGTTGTAGAATCCGAAGCCACGTGATCGGAATAGTCGATTTCGTCCTCCACCTTTCGGCCCTCCGGAGGAACCTTTCCTCCCACGTCCATCCTGCGATTTCAGTCCCACTCCTGTTCTCCAACCCCCGTTTCTCTTTCTTCCTCTCTCTCTCTCTCTCTTTCCACCGCTATTCGTCTCCACCACCCAGTCGCGTGGATACGTGGTCGAACCGCCGCGAGGACACCGTATAATTATCGGATGGCAGGTAACTCGAACGCTCTCGCCCGGTTTTAATTGGCCAATTATCGTGGCGCGAATAGATGGTGCCGCCGGTCCAGATAGGCGTGAAACTTTTGGGGTGGCCTGCTCACCGAGCGACACAACGCGACTTTCTGTGACGAATATCTCTTGGCAGGAGGGTGCCAACGCTCGCGCGGATCGGGGGATCCATCAGGGAGAGGGGGCGGGGAAGAGTGGGAAGAGTGGGTGGAAGGGAAGGGAAGGGACAGGGGGTGCATGGGCATCGAGAAGGGAAGATCGAGGGGGTCGTACATCGATATGTACGTGTGCGAACGGTACCTGTATACGCGTGTATTCGTGTGCGGCGGATAGAATCGGGATCAGAATCGGGAGCACGAACGGGCGCAAATTGGTCACGGCTGGTCTGTCCGATCTCTGTGCCATGCCGAGCGCCCCGCCAACCTCCTCCTCATTCCTCACCCCGCTTGGCCGCTCGATCGCTCTATCAACCCCTCTCACCGTTGCATCCTGCCGTCGTGCTCCGTGTCTATCTCGCCAACTAGCTAACCTCCCGACTCGCGTACCGTTTCGGAACTATTAGGGATCCCCGCCTAAACCCACATCACTTTGGCAGGTGGAGTAATCCACCGGCTCCGGTGTTCACCTGAGCCATAATGACACGAGGGATGCGCTCCAGCACGCTCAATGATCAACAATAGGCTCGCGCTACGATCCTCGTCAAGGGCGGATAATCAATACGCGAGATTATTCGGGGAACGGTTTTTTTTATACATTATTGCATTTAATCGTTTCTCGGAGACGAGCAACGCGCTTAGAATATCTGAATGGCGTGCATTGATGTACGTTACATTAACGTCCTGAATTATTAATTAAGTTTTAGCATACTACAAATCGGGTAGCAAACAGTGCATGCATACGGAATGTACCGTAAATGACCTCGATCCATCGTATGTGACGCTTACCAAGTAGGTACATTAATTTTTTATCTCTTGCGGTAATTAAAATATTGATTCGCAAAATGTCCATGGAACACAGAAGGTACATGAAACTTTTGTAAAAATCTACAATATTTTTATCGTAAAGATTAGGAAAAATAAAGCTCATTTATTTTGGCGTTAATTGTGACTCGTTAGATATTTTTCTCAATCGTTATTCTGTAATGATAATTAGTACAAATTATGACTGGCTACAGCTTGAGGAAAAGGGACATATTGCAAACAAAGATTAGTGTCGCGACCGACGTTGACTAAATCGGCCCTAAGTGACGCGAGTGAAACCGCGCTCATTTGTCCGCGGATAATTGACATTAAGTTTAGAATGACGTTTTCAAGAACCGACGACGTTGTGAAAGCGATATTTTTGTAGACAGAGACGTGCGGTGAATAATTACGTTCGTCCGTTTATGTGACAAGATGGAATGAGAGAAGAGCGTATTTCTACCTTTTTCTGAAGCCGAGAACGCAAAGGGCGTTCCAAAATTGTCTCCGGTTTTTTCAACAGCGTATTTTTCCATTAATTCGGAGCCACCAGTGAATAGCTTGACAAGTTAATACGCTCGGACGAATAATGCTTCAAGCGCGCAAATGAGAAAAGCAGCGACTCTTTAAATTTTACTTTAATGGAATCATTAGAGAATAATCTATGAAAATATTTAATATTAAAGCACTGAGAAAGAGACGATCAAAATTTTCTTAAAAAGAAAAATTATACTTCAAATATGCTCGGAGAATATATATAAATGAAAAGAATAGCGGCACTTCTGGAGTGCCCGTATGCGCGATACAAGCCGTGATATGTATATAATGTATGCGGTTAACAAAATGGTTAGACTTGATGAATAAAAGGTCTATTATCGCATTAACTACGGCACCCGCGATAATTAGTTTTCGCTGAACATGATAACACCACGATACCTTCTCGCGCGGCTCAACTACCGCGCCGTTACTTCACTCGAGCGCTAACCAAATAATGAGACGGTACAATTGAGAATTAGTCGAGGCACGCTTAATCCAATTTGTCATTCAACGTGATCACCGTCGTAGTCATAATTTTGTAAAACGGAATATTCGCGTTCACAAACGTGTGTGCTACGTATGGACCATCTATAAAACTATTCCATGCTCAGTCGCATTTTCAATGTCGCGCGAACAAAGTGTGGTCGCGCATGAAACGCTTAGAGCTCGCTACATTATATTGGTCGACCATTTATCACCGAATACAGCACCGGAACAATACAACGGCAATCATTAAAACTGTCAAAACGCTCCACTGCCACAATCTTTTGGTAAAGCGTATGTATCTTTCCAATCTCGCCAATTTCCTGGAAAGAATCGATCACCGTGACAATAACAGCGTTAGTTTCATCGAACAATCGGTCCCGAGCTAATTCGATGATGATCGAGTGATCGACGGGGTGACACCGCAGAGCAAACGATGGTAGAAGAGAGAGGGAGAGAGAGAGAGAGAGAGAGAGAGAAGAAATTAGAGAGAAACAAGAAGAGCTGAAGATCACGAGAGCGACAGAATTGACGAAGCGAGAGAGGGAGATCGGTATTGCAGACACATCCGCTGGTTACGTTCGATTGGCTGGCAGGGCGGTAGGCCAGCAATTACCTAAATGGTCGGGTAAACAATATCCGTGCGCCGAGTTAAGAGCAGAGCGGTAGCAGCACCAAGCTCTCACATCAGACATCAGTCCGTCCGTTCGTCGGTCGGTCGGTCGGTCGTTTGGTCGTTGTGTGTTGGTCCTGATTTAATCGCTAGTACCATCCACGACCCGCTCCCCGCGTAAAAGGATGGAAGAGAGAGAGGGAGAGAGAGGGAGATACCTGCGCTCCGTGTACCACGATTATACTCTCCACCCTATACACAGAGAGAGATCGCTATACACAAGCGTTGAAGAGGCCGCGATGCGCCGCCCCCACCGCCGACAACACACCGACGATCATCGCCAAACCCACCGAGCGTTTTGCGAACGCGTAATGCACGCGGCGAGCACGCAATTCCTCCACACGTTTTGCCTTCCTTCCTTTCCAAGCGCAACGAATGATGCCCCGACGCGACGCCGCTCGCCTGGGTACGGAGGGTACGGAAAAGGTGTTCCTTCATCGGCGCCGCTCGACGGAGTCGCGCTGTGGTGGTTAAATCAAAGACAAACCACTTTAGAGAGAGAGAGAGCCAGTCCGATCGCGGAAAGGGGGCGGAGAGACGCGAAAACGAGAAGGGAACGAGAGGATGATAGAAGTGGTACCTGTGTGTACACAGCCGAGTATCTGACGAAAGCTCACCGCGAGACGTCTGCACGCGACTCGTCCATTCAGCGCTGCGACGCGCTCATGTACATTAACCATTTTGATGTATGCGTGTTGTACGTGTAAGTGTGTGCAACGATGCGCACGCGACCAATACAGAGGCACGCCGGCCTTCGCGGTGCGATTCTCGGTTACGAGCGTGTTAAAGCACGTGTGTGCGCGCAACCCCTAGCGGAATCGGAATACCGTCCGGCACGCCCATTGGCGGCTGACGGTAGCTTTTCGAGTAGTACGAGCGGGGTTAACCACGCCCTGTCGAGGCGGAACAAACCCCCGCTTTCGCCGTTCCACTTGGCCGTTCCACGGGCCACGGTGCCACCGCTCTTCGCTCCTCGGCGCTAATAATACGCCGATATACCACCAATTCTGCCACCATGGCTCTACGCGGGACTCTCGAGAGTAACTGCCACGGTACGCGCGCCGCGTCGACCTACCAAAGACGTTGCTAATCGCACACTTCGCCCATGCGGCGAAGGATATCCTAAATCTACCATTTACCTGACGTACGTCGCCAAGTATCGACGCCAAGACTCGCCACGTTTACCTTCGGAAAGTGTTATAATCGATCTCTAATTCGATCAAATCTCTCTCGCGTTCGTTCATTGTTTCAACTTGCTACGACGATTCTAACAAATTAGTGCCGAGATTCCTGACCGTGATCGGGATCAGTGACGTTCGAGGAAGAAAAGTGTGAATGCAATGCATACAAGTACAATGGATTTGCGTTGACGTGACCGATCAGTATTTTGGTTTGCTAAAAGTGAAGTTTGCTGATCAGAGGAATTAACAAACGGTTCCACGACTGTGACTGTTATAATTTTCGGAGGCAAAGATGAAACGACGCGAAACTAGATAAAGGAAGATCGTCTTTTTACTAGCGGGTAATGTGGAGGATGCAGGAAAGCAGGACCGTGTCACCTTTAGGACCGGTCGTCCTGCAACGAGAGGAAGCCGATATGCGTGCCGGTCTATCGCTGCCGCCGCAGGAAAGGAGACCCGTATTACTCGTACGCACCGGCGAATCATTTGCGAGATACGACAACGTACGGCAACAACAACAGTCACCGTCGAGTCCACCGATCCTACGATCCGTCACTGCCGTCGAGAAAGATCAGTACCATGAGACAGATTCGCACATCAGGGAGAAAAGGTCTAACGACGAAGAGGAGGAAGAGCAGGATGAGGAGGAAGAGGATGAGGCTGAAGACGAGCGGAACGCATCGGGCAGAAGGAACGTTGTTGTCGACGAAGAAGATGACGAGGAGCAGGAAGAAGAGGAGGAGGAAGAGAGCCAGCCCGAAGGACATCGAAACGGCGGCTACCACGAGGACGGAGACGTCGAAGTCGACGTGTGCCGGGAGGATGCTGACGAGAGTAATCCAAGTAGCCCGGTGGATCTCACGGCGCCCTCGTCGAGGGGTGTCGCGTCCGAGCAATTTGTTCATCCGTTCGCCAACCGCGTACATTCGTTTACCTGTGTACAAAGTGGTGGCCACGGGCCCGCCGGTCACGGGACACCAGTGTATATATCCGGGCACGGCGCTACCGGCTCCGCCGTCATGACGGTGTGTACTTCCGGTGGCGTGGCGCGCACTACCACCGGCACGTCGACAGGTAGCATTACCACGACCGCCACCAGCACGGTGCAGACCAACAACAAGCGGTGCCTCGCATTCTCCGTCGAGAATATCCTCGATCCGAACAAGTTTACCGGTGGCCGTGTCGTCCATAATCGTGTGCACCATCGTCGACATCGGCGCGCCGGCAGCGTGCATGAAGGTGAATAAACGAGCTTTCGTCTTTTGTTATCTTCGCGCTACCACTTCCTGGAAAACGCCCGATTGACGTTCTTGATTAGAGCCGGAGACCCGACACGTATCTCTGTCGAAACACATTGTGGCTATCTCAGCAAATGAACTAAGAATAACCGAACCCGTGATGTCTTAAGCGGCGCATTTCAGTCAGAATTTAATTGGTTGAAACAGAAAGAAAGAGGGAGAGAGTCAGTCAGTAAACTCAAATTATCTTTTCGGAATAACCTTAATCTCTTTGATTTTTATTTGAAAGTAGACATGTATATTAATTACAACATTCTAATATAATTGCAAAACAATAATATATATAATATAACTTCTTTGTATGAAATAATATATTCGCGTTAAAAAATATATAAATAGACAAAGTTATTTATAAAAGTTATAAAACATTTGTATAATCATTGCATAATGGAAATGTTTGATATATGAGCACTGCTTTTATAATACGGAAACGAAATAATTGTGGATTAATTACTTCAAAAACAAATCTTTGTAGGAACTCACGCTATATGGTATTATCCATTCGGTTGTTTGCGGAAAAAAATTGATGCTTTCTCCACACTGCTGTCTTTAAAAGTTTCACGCGATCTCTCAAGCGATATTTTTCACGTCCGGCAACTGCGTCTTAGCCCCCTTGATGCTTCACTGGTCCTCTCTTGCTTCTTCCTCGTTCTAACTTTAGACGCTAGAAGGAGGACTTCTTCTCCGACGATCGTGCAATTTTGGGAGCTGTCGGGCTATTTGCGTGTACGACGATACACGAAGATTCCAGCAAAAGTGACAACGTAGGGATATTTCACTCGAAACGTGAGAATGAAACTCCTCCAGCGTCTCATTAACGTCATTTTCGATAATATTAATATGGTTGCGAAACGATACGCTTAAGCTACAGGTTTCACAACCCGATAGAGACTAATTTACATATGAGAAAATATATTATACACGGAAAAAACAGTTTTGTTGACAAATCTAAAAATTTAGCTATAAATATAGATTTGAAAATAATTTTGTTGCACTATCAAAATAATTTATATAAGTTGCTCAAGCTGTTACACTAAATTTTTTTCATCATTGCTCACTATGTTTGAAATTCCAACATAATTATTAATGATTATTTTGATGGCCCAACAAAATTATTATCAAATCTGTATCTGGCTAAGTTTATAGATAGTATAGCAAAATCGTTCACTTTGTGTGCTAAAGTAATATATAATGATAAATAGTTCTACAAAAGTAAATGTTATTACAAGGTATATGTAATCCAAGGTATTTTGTAGAATATGAAATAATTAATATTGAAACTACAGTATTTTGCAAAGAATTCATATTTTTGAAAAAAGCGTATTAATTGCAGTATTTATAATTGATGAAGAATCTTAATTTACGTTCAGATATATATTTTATTATAATTCTATGCTAAAAAAATATATCAACCGTTTTGTCTTAAGAATTTGAAAGATTATCGTGTTACCGATATATGTAAACAATTAAGTCGATCTCACCAATTTGTTGTCTCTATTTACCCTAACTTTGCAACCGTGAAGAAAAATGGTTGGTGGATTGGGCCGAGTTCGGTGACCGTTTGCCGCGGAGAATCCCAATTTCACAGTTGACTTTCGAATTTAATGGAGTCTGGCGGGCAGACGAGAGAAGTGGTCCTGCAGGCCGATAAGGGACGGAAGAAGTGTCCCGAAGAAGGGGTGAAGCGAGGCAGAAGCAGCGACGACGGAGGTGGGCAGGGGTAGCGACCGGGCGGCGGTGGCGGCGGCGGCGGCGGCGGAGGCGGCCTGTCGGAGCGTGACAAATTGCTCCGCTAATCTGCGTTAACCAGTCCTTGAACCCCGTCATCGTCGTTCCTTTATCCCGGTACGGGACACCGGGTGCTGGCGAAATCAGCATCTCGATGGACGGTCCAGCCCGTCGTGGCATCTCCCGTCGGTACGGGAGCTAAGAGTATTTTTATCGTCAACCAAAGAAGGAGCACAGGAGGCTAGACAAAAAGGAAGAAAAAAGAAAGAGGGTGAGAAAAGGACATGCGGGAAACCGTGCGCGATGGATCGATCGCAGCCGTCGAAATCGAGATTACACGATTGTCGGCTCATCCATCTTACCGGGATGGTCGCCGCTTCCTATTAAAAGTGCATCAGACCCAAGCCAATCCGTTTCGACTGCCGCCGCCGAGATCTCCGTTCCACCCCCGCCACACGGATCCGCCGAATGGAATAATATCGCCGGTTGTTATGATAATCGCGCAGCATCGCGCCGTATCGCACCGCATCGCGCCAAGCCGCCCAGAAAATTGGCTCTTCTGCATCACAATGACTTCTCTCTATCTCTCTCTATCTCTCT
The DNA here is from genome assembly GCF_001594075.2 of Trachymyrmex cornetzi. Classification (NCBI taxonomy): domain Eukaryota; kingdom Metazoa; phylum Arthropoda; class Insecta; order Hymenoptera; family Formicidae; genus Trachymyrmex; species Trachymyrmex cornetzi. Next base: position 743,834 of record NW_017299966.1, read on the forward strand.
CTTTCTCACTTGTGTTCTCCCTCTCTTTGCTCCTGCTAGTTGTCGCAGCATCCACGAAAGTCACCCCTCAGAGCACTGCGCGTTCATGATTCGAGATCCGGAATCTTCCGCTAGATTTCAACGAAATTTATAATTATCTTACGTACGCTTCGGAAAATCCTAAGAGATATCGCTGATCCATATATCGCTTCTCCCAGCCGCTACATTCATTATCACGAATGAAAGAATCTCTGTGTTTATATTATATACGCAACGTTTATTAAACTTCTCTGCTTTTCAATATAATTTTTATCGATTCTATTATAGATCCGATAAACATCATATACTGTTTATACATATTCATATATTATACACAATATCATAGCACAATTACGTTAAGGTGTTCAAGTGTTAACGTTATTAGAAATCTGCTAACATATATATTGCGGATTCATTGCTATAATAAGACAGGATCTGTTAGGGATGTTGTTTATTGCGTATTTCCCGATCGTGCCACTTGTCGTTAAACACTGTCATTGTGTTTAATGAGGAAAACCGAAATGAGATAAGTATTCCCGTGTCTGCTGCTTTGTCGCAGCACGCTGCGATCGACTCCCCCTTGTGTACCCTTAACGTATCCCTTTGGGACTTGGCATACATCCCCGATCGCTTCGCTCGCACATAACCCGCCTGATCGTGGTTAATGAAGAAGATCTAAATGATATGAATGGTCCTCTAGCCGGCGATTCTACCGCCATAAAAACGCAATGACAGAAATGCTATCTGCAGTCGTTAATTTTCTGATGAACTCAATTAATTTCACGTCGTCGCAGCTGTCATACTAGGCGACGAATTGACATAGATGATGTTTCTCTTGAGAAAACACAGTTTCATTATTCTCCCAGATTTACGCTAACAAATATACGTTTCGTTTTTTAGAACAGAGCGAAATGCTGTCTTTAATTTAAGACAACATTTTGCGATAAAAGTATTAGTATTTTTATTAAATCTAACTTCTGTGAAAATAATTAAATACAAATTATATTTAAAGCAATTCAAAGCCACGTGACGGTCGATTAATTAATCAATTTCCATTTTGAATGTGTATTTCGATAATCTGCTCATATTTTTCAATTTAAAAACTTAACAATTTTAAGTTACATTACACATTCATATTATCCTCAACTTCTTAATTAAAATTCTATCGTACTAGATAGAGTACACTGACTAATTAAAAATGAACGAGAGAGATTTTGAAAAGAAGGACACTATCTTACATAATCAAAGACCGCGAAATGCTCCGGCTGACAAAACAGAACGCAATCCTTGATGAAGCGGGCGGATGAGTGTCGAAGTGAGAAGAAGGAGAAACAATATAAATTACGCAATTCAATTAGACGCAATCAATCGGCGCCGGTCAGGTATATCTCGATGTGGAGACCGTCGAGTTATACGAGAACGGTATAGTCTAGGGAAGAAGGCCAAAGAGAATCGAGGAGAGAGATAGGGAGATGGGAAAAGGTAGCCGCTTGGCGGCCTGTACGACGGGGCAAGAACGATCGCGCGTTAACGAGATACAAATCCCATTACGGCGTAAACCTTCTCGATCCGTCGCCCCCTACGGACTTCCAACCCCCAGGCACTGTGCGCTAGGCTGTAGGCTATGGGCCACGAGCCACGCCAATTCGGATAAAGTCCCACTGTCTTCCTCTCGCTTTCTCTCTCGATCTGTCTTGCTTACTCTCCGTCTTCCTCTGTCTCTCTCTTACTGCCTTCAACGTACTGCCAATGTACCATCCTCGTCACTTTCCGCCTATCGTCTCTCTATGTCACTCTCTTTTTATCTCTTCCTCTCTGTCTCTCTGGTTTTGTTCGGCGGGCTATCCCCACTCGTAGCATCCCAGGGGCACCCCAACCCCCACGGACCAGAGCCAGGGAATATCTGTCCCCGGGACATCTGCGTGCTGATTGAATCTCCAATCTCCTCTCTCATTGAGCGAACGATTGGCCGTTTCTCTCTTTCTCCGTTTCCCGCTTTTCTCTGTTCCTCTCTGATTCGCGCTCAAATCGTTCCGTTCTCGCAGGCTCAATCGGTGTCTCGGCTATGCAACGCAGTTCTTTCGTGAGATGCAAGAAGCAATACTTCCTCGTGCCGAAACGTTTCACAATCAATCGTAAATAGGAATTCGGTTAAACGTTGTTCAGTAAACGACACGGGTGCATACGAGTCATTAATCGGTCATTAATAGCTAACATTTGCTATACACAATACAAATTATAACAATCTGCATATTACATATACAATATATATCTATTAATAGAAGTCTCCGATTTGAAAACATGCTACTGTTTTGTTATATTCTTCACAATTATATTTTTCGTGAGTTTGAAATATTGATCTTTATTTATAAATTAAATTTCTTGAAAGAAAAAAATTAATATCTGTGTACGTATAAATGAAATGAATTTCTGATAAATCTGTAAGAATCACCTGATACAATGAGAAACGCGACGTCTTTTTGTCGCCGCAATTTTGTCCCTCGTATATAATCAATCCTCGTCATCTGACACCGACCCCGTATCATCGCTTCTCCCTTCGTAGTTATCTCTCATCCACGTACCGCAAAAATGATCCCGTGGTTATTACTTTCAGACGGCGACTCGCGAGGCGAATTCGCCTGCGGCAGCGGCCAAGAAGATGAGGAAGGTACACCGGATACCATCATGGAGGAAATGGAAGAAGACGCCGAGGAAGAAGAAGAGGACGAGGACATTGAAATGCGAGTCGTGGATCAAGATTCTGGCAGCGTCGGACGAGAAAATACAACCAGCGGCGGCACCAACACGACCACGTCGAACTGCAAGAAACGACAATCCTCGTCGTCGTCGTCTACATCATCGAGCAGCGTTCAGGTACAAAATTGTCAGGGTCAAAACGGACAAAACGGTACTGGCGGCGGTGGTGGCGGCGGCGGAGGTGGCGGAAGTAATAGTAATACCAGTGGTAAACCCAGAAGAGCGCGGACAGCCTTCACATATGAACAGCTGGTCAGGTTAGAGAACAAATTCAAGACGACCAGATACCTGTCCGTGTGCGAACGTCTGAATCTGGCGCTTGAGCTGCAGCTGACTGAGACCCAGGTGAAGATCTGGTTCCAGAACCGGCGAACCAAATGGAAGAAGCAAAACCCTGGCCTGGACGTAAACAGCCCTACCGTGCCGACGACGCCACCGCATCCGTCGCCGTACGCACCCGCCTTCCTGTTCGCCGCGCATCCTCATCAGCACCCATTGCCACACTCGCATACGCATCCACATCCGCATGCTCATGTACACCACCCGCCGCCAGTGCCACCGCCGCCGCCCGGATACTACCACCCAGCGGCCCCACCTTACCCGCCGACCGGACCGACCTTCTTCGGCCATCATCTGTCGGCGACTCCTGCTGCGACTGCGTCAGGACCGCCGCCGACCTCTACGCCTTCCTCCACCGGCCTGGCTCTTTCGGCTCATCCGCATCCGCACACGCATCCGCACGCGTAGCGAATTCGGCGATGATACCCTGCATCAACATCCTCGCCTTCGTAGTCCTCGACAAGGAAACGGTGGGTTTGTGTGAGTACTTTTGGCCGTGGCAAGAAAAGTACCAGGAGCGCAGATTGCGCGCGTTTATATATATATATAGAAAACAATTTTTAGACTCTTATTAGTATCATCTCTGAACGTGTTGCCGACAATTTGTTATTTTTCCTGGTGATCATTCCTTCTGGTTATCGTGATTGTTTTTTTTTTTTTATCAAATAGTATATACTATTTTTGTCGCTATACATAACAAATGAAATTTACTATTTTGAAAATAGCATAAGTTTATAATTCTCTCTCTCTCTTGCAGATACGGCTAAAAAAAGATATATATATTAGTATGAAGACAAAAAATAATTTCTTTAAATCTCATTCCACTTGAAAGTAACATTTATAATTAAGGGATAACGTGTTTGTTATTCGTATTTCAACAGTTTTAATTCCTGGACTTATGTTGTTTTCAAAGTACAAGTATGGAATACTATTTTGGCGTCAAGATAGTGTAATTTTTATTCGCTATATATAAGTTTAAAGAGAAAAATGTTGGAACCTAATTAAGTATTGAATTGGACATGGGTGTAATGTTTTCGTTTGTTGGATCGGGACGCGTAAGCGGCCCCAATGTTATATTTTGCCTTCCCGTTGCGCACGTGGAACGACTCGATAGCATAATCGGTTTACGTAGGGTGACGTTCAAAAAACGAGCGTATCATTCCGGCGCGACACCGGCCAAACATTTAAATTCCATACGTATTTTCCTCCAAACGTCGAGCTTTGGACTAATGGTGAAGAGAACGACGTCTTTTTAAAGCGTACGCACTGGTCTCTCGATAGGCAACCTGACATTTGACAAAAGGTGGAATGGTAGAAGGCAGAACTTCATTAAAAAGTTTTGATTGCTTTCGCTTCTCCAATTTGCACTTGCTTCTCGCTTGCGAGTTTTGCTTCGTAAAAATTAAACAGAGGCGTAAATTATTGTCCGGAACTGGCGCAAGTCATTTTTTATCCAATAAAAAAAGAAACCTCGGTACTTTTCTCCTAACAAGTAGAGTAACACGAACACCGGCGCCCTTGTCGTTTTCTCACCTTTGTAATATACTCCATTTGTCGCCGCGGTTAAGCGACGGGAGAAACTTGTCTTAAAGGGAAGTAGATTTTATCAGAAACGCTCTTATATATATAGCAGTAAGGTGCGTGCATGTAAATGAATATGCGAGAATGAGTGAAAGAGTGCGACGATTGCGACTGTCGAGAAAAATTAGTGAGTCATGTTTCGTGCTGATCGCAAAAATCAGGCACATCCGGAACGTAGTGATCGTTCCTGTGTAAAATAAAAATCATACGTTACGCTCGTAAAAACCTTCATCCAGTGTGTGTACATATACAAATAATCCCTCATACGTGTACAAGGATAAAGATTGATTTTGCTTATCACACTCTAATCGACGTGTTATAACTCGTATTGTTCACGTTTCGCCTTTGTCAGGGAATAATTCCGCTGCCGGGTGTGAAGTTAGAAATTTTTTCTCATCCCCTGTCTAATGCTGCGTTACAACGATTATCATACAGATATCAGCGATATCGGTGCGATTTCAATTTGAAAAAACATATTTTATATTAAAATTCATTATAGATAATTCTTTTTTGCGAGTAGATGCAGGTATAGATTCATTTCTTGTCATTTAAACAAATTCAACAATTAAACTCTCGACTTAATTTTAATTTCTCACAATACATTCATCGGCACATTGAAATCAAAATCGATTGATCGTCATCCAACGATTTTTAATTTCGCGACACTTTCTGTTTTTACAGCTTCTTAACACAACGTTTCTATGGAAAAAAAAAAACCATAAGTTCAATTAAGACGGTGCCGAAAGCCAATTGTTCCGTATCTCTCTAATTCTTTGGATCGTAATTGCTTTCCTACTTTCTCCCTTGCAGCTCACCGATTACGTTTCTTTTCTTTATCAGTTCTTAACGAGCGGCGATCGCTCGTCCGTCGTTCTCGATAGCGTGGCCCGTTTAATTTCGGGCATGAGAGAAAAGTGTTTTCTCTTTTTTTTTTTTGCGGAAGATAAAGGGGAAATCTTATGGCGAGGAAGAAAATGAAAAGACGCGTTAAGTGAAGTGAACCATTAGACGGCCGGATGCTAGTTGTACGTTACTCGTTCTTTGAGAGATACAAGTCTTCGTAAAACGCGCACCGCGGTCTTCCACGCGTAATTCCAACCGTATAACGCCGCCTTGTTCGCAGCTTCCAGAGGCAGCCACGTTCAATTGACGGAAAATTGCTCGCGCCTTGCTTTGATGCTCAAATTAGAAACTACTCGGCCGGCCTGCACGACACGCGTCGTCAGCGGGCTGACCATGTGCTTATGCGCGTCTTAATTATGAATTGAAGATAAAAGCATCTCTTTACATTAACAGAGGACAAAGTGACTTTTACACTTGTTAAATGTTGTTTAAATGCTTAAACTAATTACTGCGAGAATCCTTTGCTACCGAATCAACTAAAAATGAAACTGAGCAGCCTTGTTAGAAGAATATTTTATAAGTAAAATTAAAGGTAAGAGTATTAACTTATGAACTACGAGAAATTTTTAAATGTACATTTTTCCAATGTTGACAGATTATTATAAATTAAAGGAAAATATCCGGCACTTACTATCCGGTAATTAAACAATAGTCAGTAGGCAAAATAATTTCTCGCATTTATTCTGGTTTGATAAAAAATTTCAATACAATATGTTAACAGTATTTTATGACAAAACCGATAAATTTTATATCCAGAACAACAAAAAGGCAATTTGGACGAACTTGCTTGAAACCTACTCATTCCTTCGTTCTTATCTTGACTCTTTTGTCGGATCTTTTGTCGAAACGACGGTGTTATCGAAGCAGAAGTCAGAAGGAAGTTAAATCGACGCGAACGGGAATACGAAAGAAGACCAACGGGAGAGAAGACAGATCTGAGAGGAGGGAGAGAAGATGATCCGAGGGCGCTCGAAAAGGTAGGAGTGGCTGTCGGTCGGTCGCCGGACGATTCTCTCGAATTAATTCTTAGGGGTGGATTTGGGAAAGGGGCTGCCGCCGATGCCTCCGACGCCGCCACCGCCGCCGCCGCCGCCTCTGAGGGGTGTGAGTAGAGCGAGTGGACCGTGAAATAACCAACCCCCGCGCGACACTCGCACCCCCCAAACGTTTCGAACATCGACAGTGGCGTAACTTCGTTATAGGTTTCTGCGTGCCGCGAAAGACTCTTTTTCTGAGAGAACTCTTCCTCTCATCTTTTGCCTTTACAGTCAACGTAAGAAACACTTAATTAATGATAAACACCGCGCTCGTTACGCTGGCCAAGCGTTATGCTTCCAAGTGGCTATACGTTTGGCAAATTTATTTCCTCTGCTTGAACATCGTTACGAAAATTATCTTAATCGGTCTTAACCTACCTATTAATTAACTCCATGTTCAGTTTACAGAAATCTCTTAATTGTTGCTGCATTTATCCGAAAATATTTATGAAATATTGCACACAGCGCTACAGGTGTATCTTACATGTATAACGTATTAACAATCTTTATCAACTTCCATTTAGTCGTTATTGCTTCGATATAAATAGTAAATATTGCTAAATTATACGACAAAAATATAAATCTTCTTTGAAACATTCAATAATGTTTTAATTAAAATTCTATCAAGGTAAAAAGGATTTGAAAAATAATAGTAGAACAAAATCTTTTAATTTCTTCGTACTATGAAGTCTTGTATTTTATGGATTATTCTAGAGAGTATATATTCTAGAGAGTATATATATTTTGGTGAATCGGACGTGTTAATTCGTGCGATATTATCACGCGGTAGAGAAATAACTCTAATCTGAGCCGAGCTACGCTTTCGTAGCATGAACGTTGACGGGTTAAACAGAGTTGTACCGCTCTGTGTTCTCGGATTCGTATGGGGATTACTCGCTTGAGGTCGTGACACCGCACGCATCGAGAGCAGCAAGGCACGCCACTGCAGTCAGTTCATTCCAGTTAAGCGTGTAATAGTTCAATAGCTATCGCAGTCATGTCTACGAATACGCCGAGACTCGCTACTGCGTATCCCCATACGTATAAATGCGTATTTGTATGAGCGTTTAATCGCGCATTACATACCCTGCGGTATTTTTCTATACTTCTCGCCCTTCCTCGTCGCTGTCGAAGCGAGGGAAATATCATCGTGACGAAATTAATTTTCATTCTTTTAGACACTGAATACTTGCAAAACGCGACGATATTTAGTCAATTTTCAGTAAATTTAATTTATAGTATATCGTCTTATGTATGTCAGATTTTTTCACTTATTACGCTTCTATTCATTTTAACATTTTGACGGTTCTTTTTCTAACAAATCATATTACAAAATGTCTTACAGCATTTTTCTTCTCAAAAGTTTGAAATTTTATAACCACGTTCATATACTTCATACTTTTTGTGAAAAATAAAAACAATGAATATCTACATTTTTTATAATTATTGAATTTGAAGAATTTGGCGCAATTTCTTTCTACAAAAATATTTTTTGTAATAAATATACTTACGCTGATTTTTGTATGTAGTACTTTGAGCGTATGTGTGTCTGCACGCCTAAGATCTTCCTCCCCCAATTCTCGCGCGACGCTTTCATGCACTTTAGCTTAACCGGGAGATAAAAGCCGCTTCTTACCGGAACGCCTCGATACGCCTCTTTCCATCAAGTATTCGTAGTTAAATCGAATAGCAGGCCTCGTAGACGAACAAAAGCCTCGACGAATCGATCGATCGGCGGTGAGCCGTTATCTTTCACGTCCGCGCTTCTCTCTTTCCTTGTTCGGCTTCTGTCACTTTGTTTTCTGCCATCGTCACTGGAACGTCTCTCGATTATCCGAGGTATCATGGTTACAACGTATGTACGCGCGTCAGGGGAGATCGACGATTATGAGCTCGTCAACTCGCCTTTTCGCGTACCGTTAGTTTCTCATCGGTTCACCTTCACGTCACGCTTGTTACAGCTAAATAAGATTTATAGAGCTAGGCTGTTCTCTCTATCTCTGTCAATAATATTTTTTTTTATTTAATCCTTATTTAAATACTAATAATATTAATATGCAAGAAAATGTGACAAAAAAGACATTAAATTTTTGCTTGGAAAAATTGATTTTAAATGTTCAAATCTACAAAGATAGGTATGCTTAAAATTTTTTTTAAATAGATATATGTATAGAGTAACAAAATTACGATCTCTCTCTTTCTCTCTTATAGTTTTCAATAACTGTACTTTATTTAAAAAATTAACTTTCAATAACAAGAGAAGCGTATTAATGCACTTAATTGTGAAAAATATCAATTAACGACCTCTAGCTGTTTTTATAAGTATTTTTAATCGATATAAATTGTTACAAGTCATCTAAATCCATTGTTATTAACTTAATTTTTACGATACTGCAATATGGAGAAAAATGGAATCGCTATCTAGAATTGCTCGATCAGCTGTCAACTGTTATGAGCTCTCCTAAGGAGCGGCAATTCAGTCGAAGCGAAATCCAATAAGTGATTATGATAATTAACGTCGCGTACACTGACGTACATATACATTAGTCCGCTTTATTTGGCGAGAGAGTTGTGCGCGTACTCGTCAGCACGTGCGAGGCGAACGCGTAAATGTATAGGTGCAGGCAGGAACGGAATTTGGTTCGACCTCAACAGTGCAAACAGAGGCATTGATTTCACCGCTTTCAAACACCCCCTAGCAAAGCGTCAGTCGCTCGGGGTGGTCCCTGGTCCCGTATGTGTGTATGTGTGTGTGTATACGTGCACGTATACGTGTGAGAGACCTGCGCGTTTAGACGAACTTGCGGATGGACGAGAAGGACGACAAGGACGGTAGCGACGATGATGACGACAACGACGACGTCGACAACATCCAACGTTCCTTGTCGACGACGCGGCCCTAATAATAATGCTAATTGAAATCAGCACCGCCACGAAAATCGGTAGCGCAACCCTCTGAGCTTCTACGCTCGAGTGGATTGCGCTTCAAATCGGATACCAACCTTCGCGTGTCTCTACGAGTGATTAAATTTCAACGATTCGTGCCGACGGTTAAAATATAAAATTATATTCACCAAAGCGCTTAATAATTTTGTCGCGTTATTGACGTCGCTCGATTATGCGCAAAGTGCGGTAAGTCTGCAAAAAAAAATATAATCTTCCAATCTGTTGAAACCTGCGATTTATGCGTGAGAAAAATAAAAAAGAAAAATTATTGGACTAAATTCATTAAATTTATAAACAAATATGTTCCTTTAACTCTTTTGCACGCGTTAAAATAATATCTCTTACTTTCTTTGGAATCAATACTTTTACAAGATATATTTAGTAAAAATAATAAATTCTTTGAAATGTTTTCATTTCTTATATGAATATCTAAAATAAACTTTCATTATGTTTTATTCAAGATGAAAATTTTATTAAAAATTAAACAAGTATAATCGATTACTAAGTCTTGCTTGATCTACCTTATTCACAGATCGATTTTTATTATATTATAAAAAAGCTTACATGTTTTTCGTTATATGACATGACAATAATTGAACATCAACTTGAGGATTTTATCTGATAACGATACGACTTAAAAAGTGAAGAGAGACAAGCTAGTGCTCCATGAAATATAGCGTGGATCGCACGGTCGGTCAATCCCCGCTCCTATTCTGAGTCCACCAAGAAGAGAGCAGTCAGGGTGGCAGTAACCCGGCCGTGCCGGGGGGGGGGGGGGGAACGGGGAGGAAGCGCACAGGATGGGCACACAGGGGTATACGGGGCGAAAGGACGACGAAGCGAATGTTTAATAAAAGATGCGCAGAGATAGCGCCATTACCCCGGCCTGCATTATTTACCAGCGAGGCAACTCTCTGGCCGCGTTCCGCCGCAGTCGCCTGCGCTACGTGCACGTCTATGTGCGTGTATACACGCGTACGCGTATAAGGCAGTACACGTGTAAAGACAGCGCACACCGTACTCGTGTAATCACTCCTTCTAACGTCAGCAAGACCCTTGTTGTCCTGGCTCGAGGAGTGGCCTATCACCTTGATGAAATCAGGAAAATCTTCGCGAAAGCCGAACAATTTGCCCTATACAGATGGACACGTTGATCTTGATGCGGTCGGAATTAGGAAAAGATTCAGAAAATGTCATATCTTACAATCAGTTTTTTGGAAGAAAATATTATTTCGTCGATATTTATAATCCAATATTACAAAATAAAGTATGAACAAAAATAATATGGATACAAAGATTTTCTCCTATTACGTATATTTTTTATAAATAAATTTATTGCTTTTGAAACAAAATTGTTCCATTTCATTCTTTCAATTATCTTCGATATGCGTATTTTTCCTGCAATTTTTCTCGCAACAAATTATTTTTCCTTAATATATAATAATAACAATAGTTAGAGAATAGTATCATAGATCAGCAATAATATCGTAGACATTTTTATATTCGGAATTAAAATTTCTTCATGTATTATTACTTTTTTTATTTACTTAATTCTGTAGTACTGATCGTGCCGGAATATTTTCCATTATATATGACGGAGTTTGAAAATGTTGATCGATTTACGCCATCGTGATCCAAGATCACGCCCTTGAGATCCGCGGTTGCTTTCATCGCGATCAAGCGTTGGGAACTGAGCCCTGCGCGCGAATAAACCTTTATTCATCCTCAGACATACTTTAGATAAGGTACAATCGCAGACAAAAGGATGAAGGGTGCGCTATGGCGTTATTCTGTAAATGTTGGCGATATTTTCCCGATTAAGTTATAACAATGAAAAATGTGAAATCATAATATCCGTCAAGACGTGCTTTAGATATACTGTAAATACGCTTGCAAACAAAACTGCATAAAATATAAAGCTTGAAGAAATAAAGTTCACTTCTCTCATCTTATTATGTCAAGCTTATCCGAAGAAGTAAAACTGCTTTTGATCTCCGTTGACGACTCAATCTGTTAATTCTAAATTAATTACTGATTTACTCTTAATTAATGCTAAAGTCATAGAAATCATGAATTTTGATCGAAAAATATTGTTTTATATCAATTATGAATCTCAACTAGAGGTCGATTTTTTGTTATCGCCATAAATGCTGAACATAAATGTTTACTCCTTCTGATACACAAAATAAAAAGCAATTCTGAATAGAGATTGACTCTCGGTTATTAGGTTATTATATTGTATATACACGATTAAACGGCATTTTACTATTCGCATTACGTTGTACAATGTGTTTGTCTCGATCGTCGTCGCTGAACTCATCGTGCACAGTCGAAGAAAGTCTACCCTTTCCTTGCTACAAACTTCTCTCCTCTCTCTGACCGTTCTATGTGCTCTACGAGCGGGAACCGTCGTAACGAGGAACATTACTCCGGGGGATGGAAAACACCGTTAATTACCTCCCGCAGGGCCGTTCGTTATCCGCCGGACCTTCCCCTCCCTCGGTCGGTGGTGTGCGGTTCGCCCAAATTGCCTTCTCACTTCCTGGGCGAAGATCGGCGCGATTACGCCCAAGCCGGGGCGTTGTTATTCCTCTTGTACTTCGTTTGTTGTTTCGTCCTGGCGCGAAATGGGCAGGACCGGCAGGACTCGGAGGAAGAAGGGAAGGGAGGTCAAAAGGGGAGACGGACAACAACACGAGGGAGAGAAAGCTCAAGCGCGGGGACTTTGGAAAGATGGAAATGGATATATGTAGGTGTGCTCTCGAAAGAGACTCTCGAGAGGAGTTGAAATTTCGAGGCGGCGTGAAAACGAAGGTAGACGAGAGAGGGTAGTTGAAACACAAGAGATCAGAAAATACGAGAAAATAAGGGAGGAATGGGTATAGAGAGGAAAAGGAACGGGAAGATACAGTCACGTCGAGGGATAGCAAAAGAGACAGTTTCTCCCTCGGCGATGAAAGGCAAGAGGGGTGAAGAATGCAAGGAGAGCAGGGAGGAGGTGGAAAGCCGAAAGGCGAACTTGACATTTATATCGGGGATTCTCGGCTTTGCACCGTGAAGAACCCTTTCAAGAGGAAGATCTCGCGCACGCGACCGCTTATTGTATAAGAAGAGGGTGATTTGCTGAGAGTGTGTAAACTTTTTTCAATTCTTCTTCAATAACCTGAAATTCTTTTGTTTTCCTTTACCGGCGTGAGTTTAACACAAAAATTTATATTCGAATATTTTACGTTTATTGTTAGAAAAACTTTCAATCGGGTACGCTAACAGCGATGTCGCACAATAATTCTTCATGTTTTATAATTGAATATGAAAATATCTATACATAAAGGAGTGGATTGACGATAAAACTATTTTTATTTTATTACCTTGTAATTAAATATCTTTATTTATTAATATAAAAGTTGAATAATTGCTTTTTAGCAAATAAAAGACACACAATTAATAATTTCAAAATTAGCAATTTCAAAATAAATTATAATATTTTATCATATTTAGTATCACTCAATTAAATTAATATGCTCTGTTAATGTCAAATCAATTATTTCATATAACATCTGTTTACATTTACACAGTACATCAAATCGATAAATATACATCAAGATAAAGTTAAAGATACAAACTGGCGGATGTACTTATCGCATGGTAAATTCAGTTTTCTGTATTATCAAATAGCTCGATCAAATAAAAATTACAGTTTGAAATGGTAATTACCATAGATATAAGTAGTGACAAAAATATTGCCTATAGAGGGTGAGATAGGAAATGTATTTAGTGATAGACGGTTAAAAGAAACTGTATTCACTATAAACGGTAACGTTTTGTGCAAGTTTGTATAGAGAAAAGCAACTTTACTTCATGACGGTAAAACAAAATTACTGCCTATCGTCATTCATTTCCAGGAGCACAGAATTGTGGTTGGTGCTGCCTCCACTCCGAGGGTATCATCCCTTGCGAACTGTTCGCTCCCCGGATACTCCACTTTTTCTTTGGTCGGCAAATGTCTACTGAACTTAAACGGTAACTGAAACTTGTTAATTTATTACTATTAAATGTTACAATAAGCATATCGTTATTTTATTTGTTTAAATAGTATAAAATTTACATATCTCTATTTTATGCTTAATTTAGACGTTTTTGATATTTAACATGTTGTTAAACGTTAATACTAGAACTTTATGTAACATAAATATAACACATTTATTTAAAATGTGTATTTAATAAAACTATTCACAAGTAAAACATTTTGTATAAATTTTTATTGTAACAGTTTTTGATAACACATTCAGGTATAGAGCATATCCAAAATGTGCGATAAAAAATTGAGAGTGTATTCCACTCATAAATAGAATGAATAAACGTTACACATCTATATAAATCCTGAAATATTTTTTAACGTTTTTTCATCACAAATAAAAATCAACCGTACATCAAAAGAATCAAAGGAACATCAGATACACTCTATACGAACTATTGATATAAACACAAAATAGATTTTCATTGATTGAATAGCGTTTTTATCTGTCTTCAATATCTTTAAATAAAATGGATAAAACAGAATTTTTTTGACTTTCGGTTACGTAGGATAGGTAGTGCAACAGTGAACTAGTAGTACACTATGAACCATTGCGATATTTCGTAAATGCGATGTTATCAGATTGTGCTGGTATCAAGTAGCGACTCGCATTTGAACCCCTCCTCAGCTCCCCAGTCGACTGGCAGATCGCGCCAAGGACGGCCATGTAATGTCACGTTTTAAGAATTTTGGGTTGCAAAAGTTAAGTAAGTTTTTTTGTAAGTTTTACGCATTTTTTATGTTTTTGTTGTTATACCTATCATTTTTTTCATTGTGCAATAGTTTTGTGTGCACATTTGGCTTTGTTATTCTGTAAGCAACTTTTTCTGTTACATTATTTTACCACATTATTTAGGAGATTATTGTGAAAAAGATTAGGTGGTCTCTACAATCATTCAAGACGTAGTGAACAATGAACCATGGTATATCGTAGACCACATAACCTTTTTTACGATAACCTTCAAAATAATAATTTATTGTAATAATTATTTAGAATACGGCCCCTCCCCTCACCTAAAATCTCAATAAAAATATACTCATTTGACGCGTTTTTACTCAAAACAAAAGAAAACGCGGTCCTTCTTGTGAATCCTCACCATCTTATAATTATCTATTTTATAAATAAACATTAAATGTAAATTTAAAATATAGCAAAACTAAAATAATCCCAACAATTCGCAGCATAAAACATGTAGTTCATTATTAAAAATAGCATGGTTCATTATGTAACGCCCCTTGTACACAATGAACCATTTCCCGTTTTTTCAAATAATCGAAATTGTGACTAAACTTCAGGGATAACTTAAAAGTTATTATTTACAGTATGTAGTCAACTAAATTCATAAACTGTATGCAAAAATTCAGACCTTCAATTCAATAATTGAAAGAAATACGAGCCTCTGAAATTTACATGGTTCATTGTTGGACCACTTACCCTATATAATTTTTTTATTCTTTCATTGTTATAATTATGTCACGTTCTCCAAGTTTTATTATTTGAATTTATCGCTAATTAAATTATTAAAGAAATGCTGTTTTTAAAACTTGTAAGGAAATTCAAAATCTATATGTTCTTAATTCACAATTTAATTTTTTGCTAGACACGTTACTTTCAATCCTCTAGTTTTCAGAAGAAAAGTTGTTACAATCGATAATAATTGACTCCGATATTATATCAATTCTTGCGACGTGAAAGTTTACATCTG
This sequence comes from Trachymyrmex cornetzi, assembly GCF_001594075.2. NCBI lineage: Eukaryota > Metazoa > Arthropoda > Insecta > Hymenoptera > Formicidae > Trachymyrmex > Trachymyrmex cornetzi. The sequence continues at coordinate 759,196 of NW_017299966.1, forward strand.
TTACATGAGATGTCTTGAGGAGCGTGTCTTTGACGATCGGAAAACAAGCGGAGAGTTTCATAGAGTTGCCAAGTAACAAGGGCTCACTATCACGGAAAATCGCGGATGAAGTAGCAAACGCATTTGCCGCGCCTCCTAATGAGGTCGTTTAGTACGGCTCCTCACGAGTCTCTGGAGATCCGCGTTAATGAATCGGAGCTGAAATTGGTGCACCGTGCCGCTAACAGTGCATCGCGGCAAAGCGGAATGTGCATTGAGGTTTCGATGTCTGAACGTACAATTAGCCGTCGTATCGATGACAAATTGATACGCTTGCGGGAAAAGAGAACGATTTTCCTTCCAATGTCAGCCAATATAAAAAAGAAATAATGTAATGGCACACCCGTACGGTTGATCATTGCACGGTTTGATCAATGAACATTGATAAATTTTCCCATTTCCTATACTATTTAAAATACTAACGACTTTAGTCTTCGAAAGCACTGTAAATGTCACTATCTTTACTCACTTATACGCAACGATTTGTAATAATTTTTTAAGCGTTTATCTCAAATTGAACATCTCAATTTTATTTGCCACATTCGATCTTATATATAATTACATGAGAATCTTATTTTTATTAACCAGGAAAAGAACGTTCTAAATTGTAAAGACAAGACAAAAGTTTTATGAAAGAGATCGTAAGATGTCTATTTTTATTATTCAAATATAAATATATAATAGAAACAATGTTACAGAAGTACCATTATAGAAAGAGATATCACATTCGTCTCTTCGGCCAATAGAATATTTATGAATTATTACGGATCCAGCCAACAGGCCGAGCAGCGTCGGATAATCCGGCAACTATTTCCTGCCGGGAATTCAATGTAAATGCTGATATGCGCGTGGGGGTCGCGTTATTTCAAAGTTCGATAAGGAGACGCGGTCCAACGACGCGACGGTGGCGAGCGTGATCCCGGCAAGATGGCGGGGACCCGGAAATTCATAAGAATCCCGATAAGCCGAGGGAGGGGGGGGGATACACCCACGGAACGGTAGACGAAACCTCGTCGCGCGATTTTCTCTCTTTCGTCTTTCATCCCTATCCCCGCCCGTCCCATGGCCACCCATCCCCTTCTCCATCTCCGCGCGGTAACGGGAATAGAAGTCCTTCTGGAGCGAATCCGTCGTGGGAGCCATATCGGCGGTAAACCGACAGATTGGAGCTTGCCGCCTTAATGCGCGCGTGGTGGGCGGGGGTTCGCAGTGGCAACGGGGTGGGTGACAGGGCAAACAAATTTATAGGTCTCTTATCCGAAAGATACACGGGATTATCCCCCAGGTCGCGCGCGCCGTCGCGAGGGACAGAAAAGACATGAGAGAGAGAGAGCGAGGGGGGGGGGAGGGGGGGAGAGGAGGAGAATCTCGAGAGATAAAGCTCGAAAAATCGTAAAAACTTTATATAAGTCGGCTGAAAGAAGATATTCAGGGCATCCGGACGAGAGACGAGGGAGGGAGAGAGTGAAAGAGAAGGAGTGACAGAGAGAAGCGCCGGCAGGGGTTAGTGCTGGCAAGATTCAATAAAGGGCGGTGAAACGGTGACCCGAGAGAGAAAAGCGGGAGGAGCACACTCCACTCGATGGAGGCACAGGGATGATTTTGTGCGTGGGCGACGTCGACGGCGAAACGTTTCAACAACTATGGAAAGATAGAATCGAGGGACATCCGTAGCGCAGAAGAGGAACATGTTGAGGAAAGAGAGAGATTATAGAGGATAGGAGGAAAATCTATGAGCGGAAAAAGGATAAGATGATAGGGTGAAGAGAGCGAGAGGAGAGTATCAAAGAAAGAATGCAAAAGGGGAACGAAAGACGGTGAAAGGAACCTCTCAAAAGAGAGGTGAGGGAGAGCTCGAAAAGCGCGAGAAGAGTATAAACAAGAAGGCGGAAGGGAGAAGGAGAGGCGAAAGGGCAGGCGAGGGTCGATTCATTCTAATTCGGTTGTGAAGGCTACAGCTTGTCCAACAGCTCGGCGGTATCTGTGGGGTAGCTTCTGGGTTGCTAGTGTCGCTGCCGATGTGACTGCAGACCGCGTACCTCCGCCTCCTCGTTGTCCTCTTTTCTGCTCCTCCGCTCTCCACCTCTTCCCTACGTAGATCCGTTCTGCCGATCCGACACTGTACGTGACTCTTCCTCCTCCTCCTCCGAGGAAAAGGGCATTTTTCAAGCGATTCCTCTTGGACACACACGTTGTCAGGATGACAAGTCGAGTCCGCATTGAAATAGGACGGGTGCGCGAGCTTACGACGAAGACGAGACGATAACCGTTGCTCCCAGACTGTTGTTGCTTGAAATGAAATGAACCCTTGTTCCTAGCGTTATTAAGCTGACAGAAATAACGAGAAATATTGATATTGATGGATTATCGCGTTAAAAAAAAAACAAGCTTTTAATAATAAAAAAGATTTTTTTTATTATAAAAAATCTAAGAAATACATTAAAAAATTGAAAAATCTAGATACTTTCTTTAGCGACAACTTTGTGAGAGAACTGATCGTCTGTCGCAACTTTTTAGTTTTCAATGTTAAATACATCTTTGGAATTAGATTTTAAATCGAATTTCGGTTAACGTTATTTAAAGTTTGTGCATCTTCGGTGCAGAGATTGCGCTCACACACACACAGTTCTCGAAATTAGTAGATTCGAATCTATATTCGAGATAATTATGTAACAGGATATTCGATTTCGAAACTAATCCGAACGATCATGATGAAAAGCGAAACGTAAATAGAGATAGTATACTGAAATCCATCGCGCTCTTCCGTTGTAATTCCGTACAGTCACAGACGTGTAATATTTTCATCTCGAATTTCTTGTAGATGTAGACCTTTTTATCCTTCACATCAATTTTTTGCGCTCCCTTCTCCGAGGCCGAATGCACCCTGTCTCTTTTTCTCAGCGATTTCTCGTTCCGTACGGAACCATAGCCGGCGAAATTTCACAGCTACGAAAGCCACCGCGGTGACAAGTAGCGCCATAAATAGGCCCAATACGACAGATACGTCGCATTCTCGTTCGTTCTGCCGCGCCTTTAGCCGCCACCTCGATATCTTCTCGTACTTTATTCCGATCCCGTTTCTCGGGGAAAGATCCGGGACCATCAACGAGCGGATTCTACTATACCTTCGTGCATGCTCGAATCAGGCACGAAGTTATATCGCTGTAACCGAAAAATAAAATGCATACCTTCGTGTATTTTCCAGAGCATACTGCGCAAACAGAATTGTGTCGTAACTATTATATTAAAAGTATTGATGATTTATTTCTTTTCTCGACATAATTTCACAACGTATTAATTTTCATTATATTTTTTTATTTTAGTATTAATAGTTAGCATCAAATATATCAATTTGACAATTTTTTTAAAAATTGTATTTTTGTGCTACGTTATATTAAGATGTAAAATTTAATCGGAAACGTTTGTATATAAAAACAAAAAAATTGTTGATTGAAAACATAATATATCTATTTTTGAAAGTATATAAAATTTACTGCTATTATTTTTTTCACAGAGTGGTTGTTTGTAATAGATTACTTTATGATAACCGGTGATCTACAGGATCAAGTATGATGTATAATCGATGCATGTGACTCATATATTGTCAAGTGGTTGATGATACAACTTTCGAATGGTATTTTTTGCCGTGAAATACTGTATGGCAATTTTATTATCGACGATTGGTTTCAGGCGTTAAACTGGCCAACATCCAACAATTATTGTACAGCATTGCGTAGTGAAAAATCTCACACCAGTTACACGATAAACCGGTACTGTGCGCACCCACACACAAGATATTTTACACTTTTTATTATTGCCCGGTTTCTCTTCGGCCGCTTATTTATCCGATAATTACCCACCTTACTAATTACCTATTTCGTATATTTCTATAAAATCCTCTAGTTAAATTGAGATACAAAATCGAATTTTGAAGTTAATTATTCGAACAAAGGATCGGTATACTATAAATTAAACGATTTGCGAATACTGCTTAATACGTAATAATTAATTCAATAAAACGGGTAAAAAGAAATAAAATCTCGCGCATGACGTACAATATTTGAAAATACTGGTAATTCTGGTAGATATTTAAAGTGCTGGAAATAATATAGATTTTAGTTGTAAAAAAATTTTTTTATAATGTTTAAAATTAGAACAAGTATTCACACATATTTTTGAAAATTCTATATTAATTTATTATTTGCTTATTACAATATTACATACTGAAAGGTCATTATTATATATACTATTTTTAATTATTTACACACATCACTTTATACGCCATTTATAGAAATGCGACGTTTTTACGTTTTTCACGTCTATATTTATCTATATTATTGCAATCGTATAAATTTTATATAGTGGCGTCGTGTACGAAAATTGACAAGATTTGCCGCGGCGTTAGGAAATCTCTCGGAATGATTTATCCCTGTCCCACGTGTTACAGAGTAAGTTTCCGCGCATACGGATATAAAGGTCCTCGGCGCGTTTACAAGTTAATCGATGATAAATGCCGACAGATACGACTCGATTCGTCCCCGGCGAGAATCCACTCTCTACCGGCTCTGCTCTATTAGGGAGATACATTTGCCAGCGTGGGCCGATCGCAGGGCGCGAGTCCCGTTTCCACTCTCGCCTCTTCGACGTTAACGACGACATGTGGGCTCACCGAAGCAAAACCACCGAGAGAGCCGCGGGTGAGTCGTAGGTGAGACAGCTTCCATCCATCTATTCCGCTCGGTCGCGATCTATTCGTAGAGAGCGAAGCCCAGGCGCGCGCAATATCCCTTTTGGGACATCTTTCGCCCTTTTAATGGCTCGGGCTACACCGAGAGGAGGGTGTGGTAAAGAAGACCCTACATTCAGGCAGTCGCTCATCATCGAGGATGATGCCATCGCTCGTACTCATCGTGGCGTTATCGATCAAGTCCACCCGACCGACCGACAATCCAAGTCGGCAATGACATGTTTTGACTCCTTTGTCAATGGGTTGTTAAAATTGGAGCTGCGTGCCATACAGCGACGCGACTCGACGCGACGTGACGCGCGGAAATTAAAGAGCGCTCGACGAGCGATGGACGGACGTTTCACCTGCGGTACCCGATTGGTTTCGCGGCGATCATCGTCGCATATGACGGGGTCGATGCGCCCACGATCGCATTCTCTCGCGGTTGTAACGATATTACGCTCGATTTTAACCGTCCGCTCACCACTCGGAACACCATTTCGTCCGAACGAATGTCACGCAATTCGCAACGCGGAATTTCAACGAAATGGTACACGATGAGTTAAAAGGGATTTTTTACTTTCACCGCTACATCATCTTTGGTATTTGCGAGATTAATTAAATACATCCCACTCACATATGCATATACATACGTATCGCTCTTGATTGAAAATGATTGAATATTTCCGTTGCGCGTCGCAATTTCCATCGGTACCATTAATTAAAAATGTTAGGAAAAATAAAAATCAGATTTTGTCATGAAAAAATTTGGTCGAATGATACTTATTGTTACAGATAAATTATTTTTGTGTTAAAGATTAAAATTAACTGTTTCCGATGAAACAGGTCTTTTGATTCTCGCTGACGTCGCCAAGGAAACAATCGTCCGAAAATAGAAGACTTGTCTTCTGTTAAACGTCTACTAAAAGCGACGCGCAAGGAAGAAAACAAAATAAAGCTTCCGTTGGTTACCATATTCATTCGTGATACCGTCTCTTCGAGGAATCTTTCACGTAAACATTGAGAGACGACAGAGTCGAGTGGAGTATATCCGGAGTGGAGCAATCCGCGACGATAACAGTCTACGAGCAAACATGCACATTTTTCCGAGTGCGGAAGGTTAAATTAACATTTGCAAAACACACCCGAGAGTACAATTTGCGTCTTGTTTGTTGTTTCGTAAAGTAAACGGTTAAATTATCGGGGAAAAGTCAACAAACCTTGTCAACAAAATTAGACGAGGTCGTCTGACGAATTTTATGATAACGCCGAAGTGGCTTACAAATTATCGGTTAAGTGATACTAACTGCTGCTGCGCGCTGCTCTACAGATGTTTCATAATGACGTTAAATGTTTTAAGAGCTTACAGGATTTCGCTTCAATATCGTTTAAGCCGTCCTGCCAGTACTAAAGTGCAGTTTACCGCGCCGGTCTACTATGTACGTGGAGAGGTCAGTTTCACGCTAAAGCGAACCACGCGCCGCACACCATCGTACTTCTCTAATAGTCTGCATGTACGTTAGCTTTAGGGGCTGCTCGTATTTTGCGCTACTTTGGCGGAATAATGTGTGTTTTAGCATTCGGTAAACGGGTAAACGATGCGTATTTAACGTTCGCTTAATGTCGCAGAACTTTCGCAAAAATGTTGGCGCATTTCAGTCTCCAGAGATTCATTTAACTTTTCGGAAATACTTCCGAAAAATTGCTCCAAAGGGACGAGATTTTGCGCCGTCGCGTCCACCGCGTTCGTCACTGAAATAAAATAATCGTCGACGAGACGAACCGCGGGAATTTGCTCCGACGAATCGCGAACGCGAAAATGCGGAGAACCACGTATTCGCGAAAAGTCGAGATTATAATACCGCTGTTCCACAGAATGATTAAAAAAAAAAAAAAGAAAGAAAGTTCAAGTTACACGAACGCGAGTTTGAAACAGAATTAATTTAATGCAATTCCGCCCGACCGTTGTAAAAATTAATGCGGTGTTCGGGGCTGTTCGTTATTACCCCGATTTACGTGTAACGATATATGCATAATCCGAGAGTAATATTAGCGTCGACCAAATTACCATTTCCTGAAAACTGAAATCGGTATGCATGGTATTGTACATATATATGTGTGTATATATATATATATGTATATATACATGTAGTACGCGGGGACGCTGAATGTTCCGTTTTACGTGAACTTTACCGAAGTGTAACGCACCGATCTCAATGAACTTTCGAAACGCGTAGGGTTTCTAATATCAACCATGCGCGAATAGAGACGGCATACGAGTCCGTGTGTTATTGCATAAACACCGGACAGTTGTCGCCAAGTCGACATCAGATATCTCGGAGTTTGCCGCGCTACGTCGGGCAACGCGCTTTAATAAAATATTTCCGACGCAAATGAATTTTTCCATTAAAACGCATAAAAACATTTTCGCCGCCGTCTCCTTCCGATAATCGGCTTACAGCCACTCGATGCTGTTACAGCTCTCTTCGGTTGCGATTGCATACACTTTTTGCCTCCATCGCGCCGTATCCTGCCACGGTGAAAGAGTAGCGGTCGCTTTGGCATTTACATGTGTATACTATATATCTCGCGTAGAAAATGTATTATTGATGAGATTGCTTTATAATTGAAGCTAAGCGACTTTAACGATTTATGTGAGATATTTTTCTCTTGTTGATTTCAAATAAATTTTACACTAATAGGATTTACTTTAGGAATTATTTTATTATTGTATTTAATTTCAATTATATGTATACAAGAAACAAATTTTTAGAAGGATGGCTCTATGATCAAACTTTGTACAAAACATTTTGTTTTCCAAATTATCTCAAAACAGTGTACAAAAACAATTGAATTCATGCTTGATATTCAAAAGGTATAAAGAATAGAATAACAGAGTAAATTAACTGCACTTTTGATTCTAATCATTTGATTTTGAATCTTTCCAACAACCACATCACATAGAGCTCAATTGGTCAAAATGACGATTCAAAAAACGCATCATCGCGAACGAGTTGTGAGGATACACAATACGCGCCCGACCTCGCGAAACAATCGTAATTCATTCGCTAACAAACGGAACAATTGTTTCGCTATTGGCATCCCCGCCAGCGGTGACGGCAGCAGCGGCGGTGGCGGTGGCGGTGGCGGCGACGGCGGCGGCGGCGGCGGCGATGCCTGATCGGGGTGGTTTACGGAAACGGTCGATAGCAATCTCGAGTGACGAACAAAGTAACGAACGAGGACGAAAAATAGTTGGCACAAAAGTAGATGTGCGCGTGTGTGTCTCCAATCTCTTCTCTCACCCCTCGCCATTTTCTCTCTCCCGTTTTTCCCCTTTCCTCTTTTTTTATTCCAAGTACCTCACAACGAGGAAACGTGGAAGGCGATGGAGAAGACGAGTGCCGGCCCGGGGCGGTGGTCGTTTCCCGGGCAAGTAGCCGGAGTGGATGGATAACTTGGCCATTGTGACGAGCGATGGCCTCCAGCAAGAGTAAATGATTGCCGGGGAAGCGGATACGATGCGGAGGCAGCGCCGGCGGGTCTTTGTTGTTTAGAATAACTGAAGGGTTCCTCGATGGGGCCCATCGAAACCACCCTCCCACACCTCCTCACTCCTCTACCCCGAATCCGCACGCCGACCACTCTTCTCCTCCCCATACCCGCACCTTTCCAACTATCCCATCATCGTTGCTCTCCACTCTCTTTTTCTCTGTCTCTCGCGCCCCTCGCTTTCGACTGTTATCGGTAATTAGAGGTACGTTCGTGGCCACGCGACCATTTTCGCCCGACCGAGGGTGTTCGTTCCCAATGAAATGCGCGCACATCCCTAAACGCATCGCTAATTCGTCCGCAACCCTCGATACAAATATTTATATACATCAGTAATCGTGTAGCAGAATCAGTTTAGAAATCTCTTCACTTAGAATCGATATCTATATTCAACTTTTGGAATGTTATTTTTTTTTTTTTAGTATTTCAATGATTATCAAATTGATTTACCAACCTGAAAAGTATTTTTTTTTTCTTAAGAAATTTTGTTTAATATTGTTTTGTACATTTGCAGAAGTATACTACTAGAAGATGATCGATTCTCGTTTATAATATAACATATATTTTTTAAATAGAAGAAATCTTTCAAAAAATAACGAGTTCTAAGCAATAAATTTAAATAAAATTTATTTCCAGTTTCAAAAAATTTTAAGACATGTTTTAATATTCATAATTCGTATTCAAAATTTAGTGGTATTGAACGTTTGATGCCTGAGGTGAATGCATCACTTTTCTGCTCGATATAAATTTGATCAAGATCAATTAACATTTGCACGTACGCAGCAAATTCTTGTGCGTTAAAAGAATTAACACATCAACTTTTGATGAAGTCAAAACAGTCCTATAGCTGCTTAAAATTGCTGCAATATCTCTTTTAATTTTTATTACATTTACTCACGTAATGTACCATTACAATCTTTTTGTCATAATTTTTAATTTTATAACAATTTTGTTTCAACATAATCTTAATTCCACTTTATATCTTTATTAAACTTTAATTGTTAATTGTGTTATGAATGAGAAACAGTAACTTCTTGCCAATAGATATTTTCGATTAATTAAATAAGATAAATATTAGCACAAAAAGAAATTTCACATTTCGGATCTTTACGGTCCAATATTCCAGATATCAATCACATAGGTATTGTGTCGTCTGCATTATATCAATCGAACTTATCGAGAACAATATACTCCCTCGTGTCGCTACACCGTATAAGCATAGTAGAATTTTCGCGTCCATTTTAATGCGTCCACTTAGGTTTTCCTGGCTACATCCGTCGCGCTCGATGAGTTATGTTATCTCTATTACCAGAGGAGAGTACCGTCGTAAGTCGTAAAAGGTCAGGATATACCTTCGGTCGCATATTCGTCGGTCTTTGATCAGAATCTATTAAAAGGATCAGTTGCTCCATTGTGAACCGCATTCCCGCATCGATATTACTTCCTAGCCACACCGAAATATTACTCCAACGTTACGAATAATATTCTGCACGGGAGATGGAGAAAGATGGGCGTCATTCGTCTGCGATATTCGCCGGCCAATCTCTCTAATAGATCTTGAAAAAAGTTTCATTCATGTGGCCTGTATAGCTCTGCACGTCGTTGTTAACTTAACGATATCCTTTTGTATAACGATAGAAAATAATCCGAGCGGAATACTCGTGCTTTTAACACGCATACATCGCCAACCTTACTAATTAGAAATAAAAAGTATGCACCTGTATTGAGGCGCGCGCGGACTCGTTTACCGCGCACCGTAAACTTCGCCATTGCGATGGATGTGTTACGCTCTATATTTCACCCTTGAGTGTAATTACGTTGCGATAGTGAGGTTTATGAATGCATTTATTCATAGGTTGAGATGAACGAGTAATATCGGCAGTCCGGTACTGGCAAGGAGATACGCAAGTTTGATATTATACAGAGCGCGTGTTTTATTAACCAGTGTTCCGGGAGTATTCTTTATCTGCGAAATTTCCACTGAAAAGGTAGATATCTCTAGAATTCATGTTCATCGAGAATCAATCTTAATTACATTTTAAATTTTAAAATTAAACAACATCAATGTAGGAAACTTCGCATAACCATACAAGGACGAATATTAATTTAGGATTAATTCGGACGATTGAAATGTGTTGTTTATCAACAATAGCCTTTGTATTTTTGAGACTTTTTTTCTCGACTCTCAAGAGATATAAAAAAAATTAAAGACTTTTTATTCTTTAGTATAACAAGATGATTAATATTACTCGAGTATGCTTAAACACCCTCTATCATCCCCTCTATCATCGATCAATTAAAATCTCATCGATGCCATGTCTAATTGTAAGCGTAGGTAGGGAAGGTAGCCTTGTCGATGGCGACGAGAAATTATAAGCGACGTGATAGTCGAGCAGCCCGTCAAGCTTCGGCGTCGGGGACAAGCTCGGTATGCTTGTGCATATTTATCAAGCGTGCGGCTACGCGATATCAAACAAGGTGCGTAGCGGGGCAAAAGATAAGCGAAGACGACGACGACGACGACGACGACGACGACGTCGGTGGCGGCGACGACGATGGCGGTGATGCGCGGTGTCGGGCGTATCCACCAGCAAGAGAACAAGCCCGCCCTCGGATATATATCCTCCCCCGTTTATGTAAAAGCCGCGCGTACCCGTACGCGCGGCTTAATAAAAGGACGGGGGAACATGGAGAAACGAAGGGGGACAAGGGATGGAAAACGAGAGACGGAGGTGGGCGATGAGAGAGGCGATGTAGAAACGCGACGCGCGGATGGGAATGCAGATCGCGGGATCGAAGGGATGGAGAGAAGAGGAGAGAATGGATGGAGAAGGTGGTTGCAAGAATCGAAACTCGGGGACTTTGAGTTCCAGTCGATAAAGCTATTAGCATTTAGACGAGCTGTCGTCGCCTCCGCCGCCG
>NW_017299966.1:770514-772634 GCF_001594075.2 Trachymyrmex cornetzi
CTTTGCCTCCCGCCTCGAACGGTAGCTTTGCGGCTGAAATACATACCGATGTATCTCCAACCCCCTCGCGTACTCCACACCCGTCGTTCTCCAGCTTCCTCCCCCGGCACTCCAGCCCTCTCCTCCCTCTCGTCCCTTTTCTCTTCCCGCCCTGCTTCTGCCGCGGCTCCTCCTCCGCCATCCACGAATCTGCACGTATACACACGCGCGTGCGGTCGCTCGCGTACACACGCCGAGCACAGCGCGCCGTGACTCCACCACCTTCTATTGCCGACAGACCGAGCGGGCAAATGGTAGAAAAGGAGAGAGGCGGCCAGACGTCGTAGCGCTAACAAAGACAGAGGGAAAGAGAGGATGAGGAGGGTTAGGAGAGAACAGGATCACGGAGGACGCAACCACCGCACCGCCACCCAATCGCCCTTCCTGCCCCGAAAGGTAGTGTACTTCTCGATACGCTCTACGTTACGTCCGCTTATGACTCTTGCACGAATATCGAGAGAGAGAGAGAGAGAGAGAGAGAGAGAGAGAAAGAGAGATACGTTAATAGCCGGCGGTCTAAACTCTACTTATATATAATATATACTCCCCGTATATATATCATATATCCGTATCCTGCGTAAAATGTAACAATGGCAATTTCCAACAACTCTGAGGACTGGTTGCCACAGCAATCTTCGACAATTAAACAAAAAAAAAATGGAAAGAGATCACTGCAAGTTATTGTAAGTCGAGGAACTCCGTTTACAGATTAATATACGCAGAGAGATAAAGAAATAGAAAAATTTTATTCTCCGATGAATCTTTTGAAAGATTTTATTTTAACCGACATCCAATTTAAGGCTTTATTATTGGTTTGGATTTACGCTTGAATTGGAGATTCTATTAGAGCTTCTCAATATTTACAGTTTGTAAACTTATTGACGCGTCGTGACATTTTCATCGAAAGATCTGTAAGTGGTAAAGATCATTATTGCGCATACACATAGTACGTGAATCAGTATACGCGGACAAACCTAACCACCACAGACACGAATACAGCGGAACGTTTACGTGGAAGCTAGAGGGTCCATCTCCACCAAAGAGATACCTATTAAAGGCATCTCTCTCGCAAGCACCCGTTGCCGTGGTAACCTGGCTCGGCCACACGCGTGTGCACACGTTCTCACGTGTGTATGCATGAACACGTACTAACACACGCATCCCCGTCGGCGAAACCGCACACTCCCTTCGCCGAATCGCGAATGTGCGCTCGTGTACGCGATCTCACACGTCGAGAAAGAGGAATAGAGTAGGTGGAGAAGCAGAGGAGGATGACGATGAGGACGACGACAACGACGATGACGATGGGACACACACGCACACACACACACACACACATACACACATGCACGTCACATATACTGTTATACGCGCTACTGTTATACCACGCGGTGTTTCACCGACGAAGTAGGGGTGAAACAACCCTCTAATAGCCGGGGCGGCGCCTATAGCCAACCCTAATAGCCCTATCTCACCCTCGCCTCTTGCTGCATCTCGCCTCAACTATGAGCGGCTTATCTCCTGTCTCTATCCCTTTCGTTTCCTTCTCCGGTACCGAGGTTCCTCTCTCTCTCTCTCCCTCTCTCCGGCTTTTCCGCGGTTTTCACTGTCTCTCAACCGCTCTCCTGATCTCCCTTCGTTTTTACTCACCGTATCTTTATCTCTCTCATCGAGAGTCACCACTAGGCTGACTTGTCTCGCGCTCTATCTACTTTCGCTGTCTCCGTTTGTCCCTGTTCTCTTCTTCCTCGCTCCACTTCCCTCATCCCCATTTTCCCCGTATCTTCCTCTTCGTTCGTCTCTCCCTCCCCGTTATTCACCCCCCGCGCCCTTCCGTCCCTCAATTCCGCCGCGCAACCCGGTGTTTGTTTATTTGATGCCTTTTCACTCTCTATTAGTCTCCCGCGCTCCTACATTTTCTGATTAGCCGGATGTCGCGCGTATACAAGCTTTACCTACCTACCTATCTACCCCGCCCGTCCGATTTCGCGCGCCGGCTTTTCTTTGAACCGGAGGCAACGAGAGCCACCCGATCGATCGTGCCATCCCACACCCCATCCCCTCGCCCCCTCGCTCCCTCG
>NW_017299966.1:772773-783229 GCF_001594075.2 Trachymyrmex cornetzi
TGGCTCGTCTCTCGCGCCCTGTGTGAAACCGACGAATTTCTCTAAAGCTGAATTTCTTTATCCCGATCAGGGCCGCTCGCTCGTCAACGATTTCCATTTACCCCGCACCACGGACATGTGTAAGATCATCCCCATCAATTAATTTCTATCGTTAACATAAACGATATTTCTTTACAGGGAACATAAGGAAAAAGCCTTTCCTTCAGATTACACACACAATATTTACACACATTTATCTTCGATATAAAATCTCTTTATTATTAGATAAATTCAAGACTAATTTTAAACTTATTTTAATAATCTTTCTGTTAAACGTCTTAATTAAATTTTACAAAATTTATTAAAAGTTGTAACGCGTGTTAACGTGTACATCAACACATTTTAATACGTATATATTTTTGTATCGTTTTCACTACTACGTTTCTCGACTGCTATTTTAATCTTCTGAAATCTGCCACGGAATTGAGAGAAAACACAGAGCGTCTAAAATGACCGCCAACGCGACTTTTGCCTACTACAAAAGAAAGGAGGGAAGTAACAATGTATGAAAAATACTAAGATCCATTACGAGTTGGTTCGCAGTTCTGGAGTTAAACGCGTAGAATAGTGGAGCTCGCGCTTTTTCGTACATCATCAGCGAGAACGAAGCGAAACGTGATGCATCCCGATATTACTTTTCCAACGCGCATTCGCGCCCGTAGCATTTTTCGAAATTAAATGGAAAACATCATTGAGCGGTGTATGGTGCGAAAGGGAGAGAGAGGGGGGAGGGAGGGAGAAGGAGAGAGGGAGAGAGAAAGAGAGAGACGATCGATCGCGTGTAGGCGTCGGGACAGCTAGGCTCGGCGAGAGAGGTGCTCTCTCGCACCTCTTACTCGTCAGTTTTTTACGTGCGGTTTCATTTAGTCAGCCGGCAATATCACGGAGATCCATGCACACCCCCCACAGAATATATTCTCTTTCTCCATTCTCACGTTTCCTCTTCTCTCAACTGTCACTCCTCTCTCCTCTCTCTTTCTCTTTCTCTCTCTTTCCCCTATCCCCTTAACGTATACTTTTTTTTCCATCTCTGTCTTTTCTTTCCTTTCAGAGATCCTCCGTCTTTGTCCCGCTCTTTATTTCTTTCGCGCGCGTAATCACCGCGAGCGCAAGACTCCATTTCGGTCTCCAAAGGAAACCACCACCCCCTCCCTCTGCCCTACGTCTCCTTTTCCAGCTACCCTGTCCATTCCCCGTTGCACTTCGTTCTTGCACGGTCTACTAAGAACCGCGGAACCGAAACCCGCGAATCCGCGAATGTTAACGGGGACTAAAGTTTGTAATTCACGTGGATGCACGTTACACGTACGTGCGCGTAAGGACACGTAAGCTCTCTCTCTCTCTCTCTCTCTCTCTCTCTCTCTCTCTCTCTCTCTCTCTCTCTCTCTCTCTCTCTCTCTCGATTTTTCCTGTTTCTCTTGCGCGCGTTAGGTCGAAACTGCGACTTTTCATGAACTCTCGTTGGCCCTGGTCGACGGAATTTTTCAGGTTTCCTTCAGGCCGCAGTGCTGGGAACGATGAGCACAAGAGGAGAGAGACCGGAATAGAGATATTCGCGAGGAAAATATGCCGGGTAGATGGAAAAGCCGCGAGATGAACGGTAACCAAATTAGCTATGCATTATTCACGAGATATATTTAGCGGAGTGTAATATTAATGACGATGGAGCGCAATAAAAATTATACGCCAAGCATTGCACGTCCCTTTGCGGATAGATTCGGAAGTATATACACTGAATTATTTAGAGATATGATAAAAAAAAATCATTCTAAACATTCTTTATACAGTATGATCCGAAATGACATATTTACACATAAACGTAGATAGATAACTATGAAATATATGCCAATAAAGCTTTTAATCGTTTCTTCTTGTTAATTCTATTATTAACCACAGCTAATTTTTATTAGTAAAATGCTAACACACTTTACAAAATAATCTTACAAAAATATGTAAATGAAATCTTTTATTAATTCCGAATATATCTTATTTTAACAGAATTTTAATTGAAAAGAGAAATTTAATTAGAAAAAACCTGAAAAATTAAAATCTCTTTTGAAAAAGAAACTCGTAGTTAATTGTTCAGAGATAAAAAGGAAGCGTTTCTTTTATATAAAATTTTAAATCGCGACGATCCTGTTAAGAAATCATACGTTATTATTTAATAACAAATAAGTTTATGTTTCAGAAACAACTAATTATGCAAATGAATTTTATGTATAAAAGTAATGGATGTGTCGCGATGTACCATATTTTATGATACGTTTTAACTCGAAGAGAGGGAATTAAAAATTTTATCGTATATATATATATATATATATATATATATATATACGTAATACAACGCGATACATGCTCCTATATATATATAGTTTATTGTTTAATTAATCATGCATTAAAATAAATGTGTACGTGTATTTTTAATTGCGCGCTTAATAATTCGATATTCGTCCACATTTTACTCGTATTTGTTAAAGTCATTATGGAATATTTTGCATTTTGCAGAAATAATGACGTATCAATTTTTCCGAACAACTACTCGCAACGTCATTAAGCATTAAAAGCATTAAATATTAAACGCGTAATTAAATTTATGGATAATGTCTTATCAATATGTAAAAATAGCAATCGATACGAATTTGTGATATATATATATATTTGTGATGTATTATACACAAACCTCCAGCGATATTCTTAATTCTTTATTACCATTATGAAATCTCATGTAAATTTTACGTAACTATGATGATGTTTATTTGAGTCTAGTAACGATATTTCATATTAAAAATATATATTGTATTGATATATAAAATGTAATGAAGAATAACATAAAATTTATATCTTTTATTAATCCTCATAATATATAGAAAACAATAAGCAGTAAGCTGCAAATGAATTATATGTCTTCTCTAGATTATAGTAAATATTAAATTTTTATCGTTATTTTTGTCTAGAAAAGATTTTACCTTCCAATTAAATAAAAGAGATAATTTCAGAAATTCTTTAACACTGCATATTTCCTGTTCTGACCAGAAAACCACACCAAGGCTATTCACGAAAGTTGTCTAATTTGACCACTACGATTGTCCTTAGGGGATATATCCCTCGTCCATTAACGCAACCCCCTACTTCACCGAAATGTAGATCGTAACCCTCCTCTGCTAGTTGAAACGTGAAAACGCCATTATTGAGTGCAATATCGCGTTATCTCCCGCCGCAATATTGTAATATGCGCAACTTATTCTCAGTGACGTCTCTTTTTGTTGAGAACAGAGAAACTTTTGTAATATCATCTATGAAAATGAAAAGCTCAACCCACATTGCAGAATGTAAAGTTGAATTTAAACGGTGAGAAAAAGGGAAATAGAGAAGAACTTCTCATTATTCTAATAGTTTTACATGTTCACAAAATTGCACTGGAATATTCTCTGAATAAAAAGCAAAAATAGCGATTCGGACCGAACCATATCTTTAGAATGATTAATTTTTGACAAAGAATGTTATATAGATGGGTAATAATTATTTTACAATTAGACGACGTTTAAATGTTTTGATTAGTTTAAGATAAAATTAAATAAGTTAAAATGAATTTATGAGACACTCGTATTTCTTAATATGTAAAATTTATTAGTTACAAATTCTCGGACATATTTTGTCTGAAGATTTTACGCATTTATAAAATTAAAAGTTCATTCATTCAAATTAAAAGATATTTGAAGAATCTACATAAACGAATACATGGATACAAGTTATGCTCGTTAATTTTGATATCTTCATCGTTATCTTTGATCGCGTGGGCATTTCATACAGCGGGAAACATATTGCGGCCCAAATAAAGTTTACTTGGAAACAAACCCCCGGTACAGCTCCTTTTAATTCGCGTTTACTGTGAACGGCGTCACGTAATTAGTCGTCCGCTCTCCGAGCTTAATGTAAGGTATTAAAGCCGGAGTCAACCAACGGCACCCACCTTTTCTCCTTGACACTTCATCCTACAACTTTCAGACTTTTTGTTTATCTCTGTCGCCATTGTGTCCTTTTCTTCTTCTTCCCTATCATCTTCTTACTTTTTAAATTGTAACTGCTCGTTAATAGCTCGTTATTTATAAATATATCACGCATATTTCCACTCCTCGATACTGCCTTTTAAGCAAGAGTAATTAAATTTTCTCACTCCACGATGAGAAATTCTTCGAATACTTCGCTACAAATTAGTGGAATCAATGTCTGATATGCTTTAGAAATGAAAATTAGTTACACCGAACGCTATAAATTAAAATATCACAATTCAAAGCTAAATCTATAATGCATGAAAGGAATAACATAAACAATACTGCATACATACAATATACTGCAAGTATATTGATTATATGAACATTTAATGATACTCTTTAGACCAAAGCAAATTCTTTACATGAATGTATTGCTCGCACATATCCGTCCACAGTAATTGCTATATTTTAGATATGACATATTTTTTATTAACTTAGAATTTTTTAATAAACTTTTAACACATATGTAAAAATATTATATTGATTTACATAATTTGAATATCAAAGATCTTTCACGATTAAATAAACTTTAAATATAAAAATAAATAAAATTTCATTTTGCTATTGAATTATAAAGAAGAGAAACTGAGCTTTACGTAATATACATATGTATAAAAATTTAACACAAATTGTTATAAAAGAAAGTTATTTATAAAAATATTTAACGTTGCGGTAATATGAGATTCTACATAGAAAAAGACGTTATCGGAAAAAAAAATAGGCTAAAAGAAAGCCGACATTAATTTTACCAAAGAATCTGTAGTCGAGAAGGATACATACGATACCTAAGACATCTTATACATATAATCTCTTTATACATAATATAATGTGCGGGGAAGAGCACGGTCTAATTACTTCGCAAAATAAATTCTCGTGGTAGGATGAAAGAAATCCTGAACGATAACACAAATCGGGCGTGCTAAAATGCGGAGGCTGCGATCATTGTTGCGGTGCACGGTAGGAGTATAAATTTCACAGCAGGTCGGCGGCTCCCGATTTTCCGACAACCGGCCGTGAGGGAACAGGATAGGAAAAAAGGGCACACGAGACGAGAGAACAGGATGGAGAAACTGAAGCGACGATGCTGATGCACGATAAAGAAAAAGAAAGAAAGAAAGAAAGAGAGGGAAGTAAAACGTCGAGTGGTTCGAGAAAAAAAGAGGAAATACCGAACGCCTCGCAGCCATCGAAAAGAGATAACAAGAGGGAATGTGAAGATACACGGAAGGAGAGAGACGCAGAAAAAAATACAGGGAAGAAGGAAAGTGAAACGGAGGGTACTTTGGTTTAGTAACAAGCCGATCGCAATTCTACGTCGGGGTTCGCGCGACTCGCGAGAGAGTAGTTCGACTAGAAGTATAATGGGGACCCCCCGTGGTAGCTTACCTGCATCATCGACTAATCACATCGGATAATAGGGAACAAAAGCGCCCCTGTGAAAAGTGAAGCATACCCACCACTTACCTCTCTTTCACCCTCCAACTCGCCTCGCCTCGCCTCGCCTTGTCTATCTTTTTCTTTCGCTATCTGGTCTCGTGTCCGTTTTCCTGAGTGAGAGAGAGAGAGAAAGAGAGAAAGAGAGAAAAGAGAGCACCTTCTCTCTTCTGAGTAGAGAAGAGAGAGGATATAATCCTCTTACGCACCAGGCACAAAGTAAAATACAGGCGGCACAAGCGGCGCATTCGACCGTGGACGTCCCTAGTATTACGCATCGGCACGAATGAGGAAGAGAAGAAAAAAAAAAGGAAAACGGGAGAGAAGAAACGTAAGAAGGAAGGAAAGATGCACGAAGAAGGGGGGTATCGGGATACTCATGCAGGAGAGGTGCCGACGAGAGAGATCGACACGCCGGGAAACCTCCTGGTTGTATTATTCAGCCTCTACACCCGCCCGTCCGCGAAATCTCTTAAGCGGCTGCCAATTTGAGCCGAATCTCGAAACTTCAATCGCCAGCACCAACCCCCGGCACTCTCTCTCTCTCTCTCTCTCTGTTCATCCCCCTCCCGTTTTCTCTCCTTCCAATCGCTGCTGAAACACGAGCCGGTTGCTCTCTGAGAGAGCTCTCGATGTAACCTCGTTATAGCGGCACGTCATGGTCTTTTTGTTCCGGGATCTTTCCTCACTTTACATTTAGCACTAACAGCCATCTAACATTGAATATTATCTTTCTATTAGGGGCACAAAACTCAGAATCAGAAGATTATGTTTGGAATTTTATAAAGAGATATGCGTAGATTTACTCATATTAACAAAGCTGTTTAATTAACTTAAAATGATCTCTAAAGAGATCTTTGATTTTTACTTTTTAACATCATCTTTTGTTAGCGAAGGCCTTAAATTGCTCATACATTCTCTAAATATCACAATTTTCGACATTTTACCATCAAAATTCAGGAAGATTGCGATTTTCATTAATAAAGTTTTCAACTATGCACTTAGTCTAAAGGAGCAACTTTGTACGAATGTACGCCAGATATGTGCGGCATAATAGGATTTCACTATCCGCAACGATTGTGACTATCAGCTATACGCATATTCCGCAAATATTCGGACGCCTCTGCATTTTCGATGCACCGGGCGGAAGTCCAATTCTGCGGAACACAACGCACCGTATTTGGTCGAACCATCTAATACTCTTTATAGGATATGCATTTTTCTATTTCCCCTATAGACTATTCGACCATTTCGGGGCGATATTCAAAGTTACTTTGTCCGTCGCTAATTCCAAAAATTGAAAAAACACAAACGGCAAATCGTTCGCTTTCTAATAATCGTGTATTTTTTTGCTAATGCTAAAACAATTTTTAATGCAGAGATTTTTATTCGGAAATATTATAAGAGCTATTTTACGCAATTAGAAAATTCACAAGAATAGATATTATCGTTAAGCATTTATCTGTTACATTTTGATACAATCTCACCACTTACATTTATAGAGAAACATTATTATATTATATTTGAATGTATACAGAATATGGTTGCGTTAGATAAAAGTTTATGGTTTGATTAATTTTTAGAAATATAAACCGTTTTTTAATTCATACATGTATATTGATCTACCAGTTATATTAGATTATCGTTGAATTATTTTAATTTTTATTTCGTTCACACGCTGGTAAATTACATAAAATATTGCGTGTAAAATAAAAATCTCTGGGTAATAATGGTGAACGAAACATATGTACGTTAACGCACGCGGTGTTTTTAAAAAATTACCATTATACGAAATCATATCTCGTGACTTGAACGCGTATGGTGCAATTCAAACGCATTAGAGGATATTTGACCGAATCGTGATTGGAGCGTGAATGGAATATGACCATCCGTCATAACGTGAATCAAGTGTGCGTTTATTGCATAGAAACATATAACTGATCTGTGCGAAATCATATAACATGTATATATCTGCATCGAACAGTAAGATATAAATAATTATGCGATTTACATAAAAATTATATTTGATTAATATATTAACATTCAATTTTTAAACCAATTCATAAAAGGTGTCGACAATTGTCAACAATTTTCTTGAATTCCTTAAATGTTTGTCAGAATTAAATATATATTTTCAAAACGGTAACAAAATTAGGAAAAAATTACAGATTATTCTAAATCACGTTTAAAAATAATACGATAAATTCGGTGACGGTTTACTATTTGGATCATAAGTTATTTTAATAAATAGTAGTCTTTTTTCTGTGCTCTGTGCTCTAATAAAAATATATGGAAATGTATTATAAAATAAATGATAAAAATCTGAATTTTTTAATATAAGTACATTATATATTCAAGATTATTTACATGGAGTTACATTGCGACGCATCAACTAGTTGTCCAGCAAATAGACAAAATACTTATTTGTTCTATATCTTTGTAAGTAATCAGTGAACCGCAAAACCTTTGTATAAATTATTTTGAATATTTATTAAACAAAAATAGAATCTTATTCACACAACTTTCATATGTATATAGTTTATTTGAAGTATAAATATTAAATATACTTCCAAATTTAATTTTCTTTGCAAGAATTACGTACGTCTAATATACATCCTTAACGTAAACTATATTTTAAAAAATCAACACGAATTAATACAATAAACGCAAAATTATATTAGATAAATAAATTTTCATATTGTTTATACAATATTCTTTCTTATAATAGAAAATTTTTTTATCTTCTGTCTTATATCTATATTATATTTATTACGAAGGACTTTTCAAAATTTATGAAATACTATTTTTTTTATATTCAAGCCTTTTATTCCTAAAACTACCGATATATCACTCTCGACAGTATTACAAAAACATGATGCATAACGAACAAAGTACCTATAAAGAAAGGAAGAGCATCGCAAAGTGCCTTTGTCTTTGCTTATCATATATTGTAAAACGACGTCGCGTCGCCTACGTTTGACCATTTCTTTTTAATTCACGAGCGTGTAACAATTTTTTCCTTCTCGCCTTCAGGCGGAAACGACGACCGCTCGGGACTCGGAGCTTTGAGCGAGCTCGGGTTGCCGTTTGCGGCTTTTCGCTTTCTCGCGAGCCGCGAGGTGTGGCTATGGCTATGCGTGCGCGCCGCTCATTTGCGTCCATCCGACTTGGAGCCGTTAGCCGTGCTCTGCCTCTTTGTGTTTTTACCGCGTTTTTACATCTTGCTTATGCCTGTGTATTAATTATCTTCCGGCCCCGGAAGAGAGAGGTGGTTTTTTTGATACGGTTTATCGGCGACATCGAACCGGTTGAGCCAAATGGGATTAAATAATGCTTCCTCTAATTAGCTTCGTGGATTACAGGAAGAAAACTCGGACTAGATTAAGAGATATAACCTCTTTTTTAGATGCTTATAACATGATAGTTGACAGAAATATATCTTATTTGATTTTTTTTTTTTAATTATGAGCGACCATCATATTCGAATTGAAAATTGTATTTCTCTTATTTAAAAAATATATAACATTTTTGTAATATTTATTACCTTCATTCCAAAATTGTAAATTTTTTACTAGATACTAGAAAATAATTTAGAAAGACTAATTTTTGTATTTTGTCGATCTCTTTTCCGTGGAAATTTTTAAAGAAATTTTATGCTGAAAATATTTTAGTCAATAAAAATATTATTTAGTATAAAGGATAGAAAGAATATTCAGATATATCAGGAATATTTGTTTTGTTATTCTTTTCAATATAAAAACAATCACTATTTTTAGTTTGACTTTCGCAAAAATAATGTGTTTTTCCAGCATATTAAATAACATCCGGAAACAGTCATTGTAATATTTATGTGTTTGAATATCTAACATTGTTCCGAGCAATTGTTCAAAGTTAAAGCCAATGCGATTACATCAAGCGGTGCGCGGAATAACTCCAAATGGCATTGTTATCGTTTCACGCAGTCGAATTCGTGCGATTTGGAAAATCAGGGATTTTCACGTGTTTGAATCGATAAATGTGACACGTAATTCACAAGAAAAGGAAGCAAGAAGAGGATGCTCGCGTAACATGGCTCGATCGCGTCCACTCTTAATTAGCGTTACCTTGCGGCGTACATCTAGTGCCGTCGCAAGAGCACTCTTCTTCCACTGAACGACGAGCATCCAATACTACCGTGCATGTGCATCTTCTGGCGCGTACGTGTTTAACGTACTTGCACGCGCGAATGCATCGCGCTAATACACCAACGCGCATAATGCTCATAGATACATAACGAGGAGGCGCAAAGACGGAGAGAGAGAGAGAGAGAGAGAGAGAGAGAGAGAGAGAGAGAGAGAAAAAAGCCGAGTGAAGGATAACATTGAGAGAAAGAGACAAATAAAAAGAGGGAGAGAGAGAAGAGGAAGGAGGGGAGGAGATGAAGAGAGCCGGTAAATTAGGTGGGTATATCGTGCGGTTGTGGACGAGGACATTGGTATAGGATATGTAGGTACACCAACGTGCAGCGGCTACCATCGCGCGCCACGTCGGCGTCGGTAGGAAGAGACTCGACGAGAGGCGAGCTAGAAGGGTGGCGAAGAGAGGGATCGACGGGAAACGGGAGGACGGAGGGAGTAGGCTATAAAGGCTAATTGGTTAAAAGCTCACCACTGGCTGCAGGCTTAAATCAAGATCTTGGAGTGTTATAATGGATAAGTAACACGGCGTGGCACGGCCACCGCCACCGGGTTGTGTGTTACCCCCACACACCCCGTCGCGCGTATTCCCCCTCGCGCCCCTCTCGCTCGCAGACCTCCACGTCCACGTCGCCTCGCGTATAACCACCCCGTTCACCCGCCGCCGCCTCGCCGCGCCGCGCCGCGCCGTGGCGCGGAACGTCGAGGGCGAGTATCTTTCGAGTTAAGGACGGCGCGACCGACGCGATTGGTCCG
>NW_017299966.1:783524-823435 GCF_001594075.2 Trachymyrmex cornetzi
CTCTCGAAGCGTGACTCCGAACCGTCCTTTCTCTCTATCTTACTCCTCGCCGCTCCGTTCTCCCTCTTTCTTGCCCCTCTGTCGCGCCCCTCGCGCTTCTACCCTCGCGCTCCTACCCTCTCGCCTTCGTATCACCGCCACACCGCCGCGTATGAGCGAACAAACGCGCGAGTGTATACATACATACATACATACATACGTACGTGTGAGCCGCGAGCTAAGGGTGTGCGTTTACGCGTGTGCGAGAACGAGTTTCTCCGTCCGTGTGACCTGCGGTTTCTCCGGCGTTTTCCTACCCTTAGTATAGTGCGAGCACAGTGCACCCATCGGCCGTGGCCCGTCACTCGCCGCGAAGCGTATCGCAGGACACGAGGGTGCTTGCGCATCGCTCTCTTTCTAATACGAACGCGTTGTCATCACGCCAGCACGCGCCGACGCTCTAACGACACGCGCGCGAGTCGAAATTCCGACGCGACGCGACGCGACGCAACGCGACGCAACGCGGATACAGCGTCGTCGCTCGCGACCGATACGGACCGATACGACTTTCTTACCAACTGCGAATTCTCCATCCGGCTCCAAACGGCTAGACATACGTCTGAGATCTTTCCGATTTTTTCGTCTCCTCGACGAAAATCGTCGTGCGAAAATCGCGGTTTCGGCCTCCAATCCAGAAGAACCCATAAACTGCGTGCATCACGACAAAACAACTCTCCCGCGATGCCATCGGTTTTGTGAGGAGTGATCGACAATCAGTGAAAGTGACTCGAGAAAATTTAAGTGACGGCACGATAGGGCACCTCGTCTCGGTGCTACTCACGCGGGAACGTTTTACGCTTACGTGGGTGGACGGTAAAGAGCGGAAAGCGAAAAGGAGAGGAGAAGTTACGTATCAGGCTCTGGAACGGACATGTAGTGGTGAAAAAGGAGAGAGTAAGAGAGAAAGAGGGAGAGAGGTGAAGATAGAAAGAGGGGGTGTGGTAGGTGGCGGAAGGACGATAGGGGGAGAGGGCGACTCCGCGAAGGGTGGGCCGTCCAAGTGTCTTGTCTCCTATCATCCTGTCGTCCAGGGTATCGCTTACGAATGTCGCGCGATCGAGCGATCCGTCTGCGATCCACGACGACGCGCGAGGACGTCCTGGCGACGGCCGCGCATCGACTACCGATGAGTCGCGCGATCAACCTCGTCTGAGTCGACGGACAACGACAGCAACGCGCGCTCCACGTACCTGTGTGACATATCCTGATATGCGATCGTCCGGGGTGGACAGTCGCCGGGTCGCGTCGCGCAAAACGACGCCGGGTACCGCTTAACCGGCTTCGCCGAAAATCGCGACCGGTCGACGTCGGCTAATATATCCCCTGATATAAACGAAGCGCGGCTGTCATCGGGAACGAAAGCTCCGACCTTGTTCGAAAAGTCGTATCGGGCTAGCTAGGCTAGCCACGGAAGAAGTGCCGCAGCGAGGAATCTCCCCCGACGGGCCGGCTCGAAGGATGTCCGGCGAAACGGAGATCGAAGTGTCGGTTGTGTCGGAAGAGGATCTGGAGCTGGAGGGATCCAGGAGTAGCTCCACGCCGGCGGAGTTGCTATTGCAGGAGAAGAACGGCAAGTCTGGCTGCGGCCTGAACAATCACCACCACTCCTTCAGCTTTGACCCTGTGAGCAAGCCGGCGCTCAGGCCTGCCTGCAATCCGCAGTACACGTCCTTCAGTATCTCCAACATCCTTGGCAGACCGGAATCGCCGCCCGTTGATTCGACGACTTCCACGGGATCTGGCGAGAGACAGTCGTCGGACGTCGACCGGACGTCGCCGTTACCGCCAGCAAACTCGCAGAACTCGCAGAGAATCCCGCCGTCATGCGGCAGCCCCGGAAGGATCTCATCCTCGCCCACATCCTTGAGACTGTCCGGCGGTCAACGCGGCGGATTGTCTGCAACCGGTCACCCCGGACTGGAGCCCAGAGCGAATTCCGCGGGTATCGGTATCGGATGTGCTACCAGTGCTACCAGTCCAGCCGCGACCTTTTCGCCACCCGGCGATGCCTCTACCAATCCACTACTAGGACACCAGGCGTCGGCGGATCTCGCGATGTTATCGAGGTATCTACATGGCTTTCGATTCGATTCCCTCAATTCCTTTGGAAATGATTGACAACATTTTATAACGTGACGAATTTCTCTGTTTCGTTACGTTTTTAATTTTGACAAATTTCATGAGAAGGAACTGTAAATATATACGAAACTCTTGGACGATGGAGTATCTAAATCAGTTTCATAAAACGGTCGCTTTTATACACCAAACTTTATTATTCAATCAATATATATATAATTAAATGTTTCTCATTACCACAATTTGCGAAAAGGTGTCTTGCAATTATTACTTTAGGTACGATAAGAGCAAACAAGATTATTGTTCTCGACATTGCTATAATTATGAAAATTAGTGGAGCATTTAACGTCACGTTATACTCATCAATTGTTATCGTTCGAAAATGTACAGTTTCGTCATAGTACAGCCGTGTTTACGTTGTGTAATATCTATAAAACTATAAAACCGAAGTGACGAATTGACTTCCGTCAATTGAGTAACTTTTGCATTATTTACGTACGTGGAGAATATTTTTAAACTGAATACAAGATTTAAATGACGTTATGCGTCAATGAATTTTACATGTCTCGTTTTAGGAAATAAAAGATAGACGATATACATGTATAGAATGATGTCGCACACGTTTATTCGAATGTAGTTTCGCTAAAGATGCCTATTTTCTATAAAAGAAAGAAAAATTGCCTATATTTTCTCCTGTCGCTGCAATTTTCAACATCGCATATTTTAATATTTACGCATTTAAGCTTAGATGAAGAATAAGCCTCTTTTTTCGAGTATTTGTACTTTGCGACTCTTCGAATTTTTTCTATCTTAATCGGTTGTTGAAACCTTAAAAGCTATTGACGTATCAAGAACTGTCAAAGTAATTAGTCTTCTTTTTCTTTTAATTTCAAACGATCGCGATTTCTATGACATCCCGTAAGTATATATCATACGCAGTATAAGGGCGCAAAGTAGCTTCTCGGTAAGAAACTTATAAAACGGAAGCCTTGCGTTTCTAAATTCGATCTTAAAAATGATTAACAGTGGAAGATTTGCGTTATTCCCAAGAATGGCATTTTATTTCTGCGAACGCTTTTTCGCGAAAAATAACACAACTGATTTCATTAATAATGCGATACACATCGCTAGTATACTTTGCATCGTAAACACGTGTATAGCGCGCATCGTTTATTGGTATACACAATGCATACAGATACAAAACCGTTACATTAAACTCAGTCAGATGCGGCAATGTGACCTTCGATTTTATAGGTTGGTGCCGCCAAAATAACTGGCCGAAATTCGAACCTTTATACTGATCGGCGATCGCCGTGCATTTCACCGCATAGAACGGTACGTCAGTCACCCGAGTAAAATACATAAAACATGTTGATTTGTATTTATATAATTTAATTTCTATTTTACAATACGTGGTTAGGGAAATTCCTAACGGGCATTTGCGAAAGAAAAAAAAGGAGAGGAAAAGAGTCCCTCTGCATAATTTAACGATTTAAACGCCATCGTTTAACGGCTAATTCAATGCCGTTGCCATTTAATATTAATGCAAAAGTGTCGGTAAATGGAGTTGCTAATACTTGCTAATGATTAATTAATTCGTAACATCGTCGTTATTCATATTCGCCGCTCGCGTAATTGGCGGAATTGTTGAATAAATTAAGACCGCGCCCTCTCTCAGGCAATTAGAAACTCTGCCGCGCTAGCGTTTTCCACGATAAAAACATGCATTCGCAAAGCTTTGACCCGAGAGATTCGACAACACCATTGCGATAGATTAATATTCCGACTCTTCACCACCGTTATTCGCATAATTATACACAAACGCGTGTACGAATGCACGATGGGACGCGTTTCGCATTAGCGATGTATAAATTGCATTAACTGTATCACGCGCGTTAATAAGAGCATCCATTTAACAAAAATCGAGGGAACCTTAATTTTCATCATATCAACGTTGTGATCATCGTCGAAAAAACTTACAAAGTTAATTAAAGAAAATATATTTTTATGAATTATAATTTCAAAATTATAGCTCTCTCTCTCTCTCAGATTAATTTAAGAAGCTGATCTTCCTTAATTATACAAAGATATGTGTAAGAAAGTATCTTTTCTAGTAAAAAGTCAATATCCTGGAAATATCTCAATAATAAAACTTTGTTTTTGGTTAATTTCTCGTCGACTTTTAACAAAAACTTTATTTATTAAGACTTGCTTTTATCAAGAAGCTTAAAAATGAAGCTTAAAATTGAGAATTATTAAGTCGGAACGAGTTTTCTCCTCGACACCTTTAACCGAAAGAAAACTCAACTTGAAATTGTTGAAAGAAGCTCGAGATATTTTTCGGTTGATGCGGAACACCCTGTTTCACGACCCAATGTCCGCACCCGTCAACTTGGATTACCGGGCGGAAAGGGATGTATCCAGGCTCTTCGTAGCCGTCGCGTCGTGGACCGAAGATTTTCGTAGGCGTGAGCTCGCCCGGATCAAGATACACGACATATCACGGGGGTGGCGAAACGGTAAGGGGTAGCGACAACGAGTGAGCGCGTGCGGTGAGGATTATATTATGTGGGAATGGACCGACGAGGGGACCGTAATGGGCCTATTAGGCTGTCTCATTTAATAACAACCGTAGCAACAACACCACCCTCTTACATTACTTACGTTATTTAGGTGGACCCCCGCATGCTATCGGATATATCTACGAGGAATCCGAGCACGGTACTGTGCCCGCCGCAAGGGGCAGGAGAGAGAGAGAGTTCGAGGGTTCGAGATGATTTTATCAGATTTACACCCCCTTCTCGATTGACGACCCACCTCCCCCTGTTCTCGTTCTCGTCCCCGTTAGCGCCCTTTCTCCGCGTCCTCGCCATCATGCTTGGCTGCCGACACGACGGTTACGATTGCTTGTTTTCCACCCGTTTACCATTTGATTAAGTTCCACTCGTATGCACCGTTGGGGTACACTTCGCTAACAGAGAAAAGCCGCGTCGAGTGGGGCCCGTCACGCAAACGAACTTATCGCGGCAGATAAATGGTACTTAAACTTTAATAAACAGATTTTCTTTTCGCCAAAAGCACATAGGTAATTCGATTTTCACTGAGAAATGGGAATTTTGGCATCATCCTTATGGCATCCGGTAAAACTCTTCAAAGTGTATGTGAAATATTTCTGATTTGTATCTAATTGTCTTTATCAAATTTATTAAGAATTGGATAAATTAGACTTTTGGAAGGTTTTTGTTATACATCCATGATATGTGTGCGATAATATGATAAAATAATCGACTCGTTTTCTTCTTTAAATAATGACGGTGAGGAAAGCACAAATCACGTGCAAATGCAACTTGCAAAAAGGATACAATGACGGTACAAATTTCCTGGTAATGCACGACATAATTCACACATCACAAAGGGTTACGAAAGAGGCGCATCTCGCTTGTAATAACCGCTCCGCGGCGATACGTAAAATTACAAATGCGTATATATATTCCGTTCGGATCCATTTACGCGTTTAAATGCAATTCAACAAAAATTTGCGTGCTGGTATAGAATTACGCGATGATCGCGCGCGTTTGTGCAATTTTCACACATATATACATGCACATACGCACACGTAAAACGCGCGTGTCCAGGGCATAATTTTGCAAGCGCGCTAATTAACGTCACGAGCAACTGGCAACCGAAATTTATTATCGAAAACGCGCGCATCGATAAGAGGAGGGGACGGCAAAAAATCAATTAGGCGTAGAGTGCATAATGGATGCGGATGAAACGCCGTACGCGTATAGTCCAAGGTTAAGGAGCCTAAGATTCCCTCGAGAAACAGGCTACCTATCCCGCGGCCCATTTGCTATCGAGTGAGGAGCCCTTACGTCTCTTCCGGGAGGAAGTGCGCAAGTTCTAGGCTCGATTTATTATTAAATCGCCGCTCTACACCAGCCTGAGATTCTCGTTCGCCAAGGTCGTGAAGAGAGAAGTTGGCGCCATGCGATCTCAGCAGAGCACTATCCATCTTCTATATATATATAACTTAACTGATCAAATAATAATATTTCTCTACAGGGGAGTAAGTACTCGCACAGGGATTTACGCGCTGGATACGCCCGGTATAATATGCGCGCTTTATGAAATTGTAACAATCGCATCCGACTCCTCTTTAATGCGCGACTTGAACCGAAGAGTTCTTCGTATCTTCATAACTGACACGTATATATCGTGTTCTGAATACGTAAATCTTATTAAAGATGCCATCGACTTCAAATTAATTAAAATTGTAATTTCTAGTTTTACCAATAGCGTATTTGAAATATGTATATATCTGTTATAATTTAAAGTTAGTTTTGCGATTACACTGTGAAGAATGACCTAACGTTGAGGTCAAAACATTTGTCGATTTTAACCTTTAATTATGTTAATATAATTTTGAATTTATTGTACAAACACTTGGTTTAACTCACAATCCCCTTTCTTACTTTGTTCGAATTTTAATCTACACTGAGCTTTTTATATTTAATTAAATTTTTATATTTAATTAAAATTATTACGTACATCAAATTCCTAAAGAAAACGGCCTATGTATTTATTCTGGAAAATTACGTTGGGACAAAGTAACTGGATTTCATCGCAAGCCCTATATATTTAGAAGAATTAATTATCTCTTCACGCGCGCGTCCATCTTGTCTGTTCTCAATACGTTCCGAATTCGTTCGCGCGGTCCATTGATTCTGGCGCGGAGTATCGTGAAAATATTTTTTATTCGATTTGCTCGCGATTTCACGAAGGCTTACATGCAAAAACGTTACCGCGAGCACAGTAGGACCGCGAACAGAAGATCCGTCTGATATAATCCGCGACAGAGACCGCCTCGTTAATTACAGCACTGATGAATGATTCGTTAATTAGGGTGGGATCGCGCTACAAGTTTCAAAGGAAGATACGATAAAGCCTATTGTGTATGATCGCCTATTCGCGAGCGATATGGATGTTTCAACGTTGGGAACAAATGCTCGGGATGAGCGATGGCGGCGGCAGTATGGATCACGAATCGTAATTGCGTTGAATACAATTCCCTCCGAATTCATTCGACACTGCTTCGTCTACGAAGTAGCAAATCCTTGGTTAAAAAGTTACACAAAAAGAAGATATGACTGATATGAGAGTCCAAACGGAATTACAATATAAATAGATATATAACACATTAGCATGTCACACTTCTAATATGTATCAATTTTAAGAAACTTGTTATAACTTATATAATTCTATATCAGTTCTATATTATTTCTTCATAAAACTTTGAAGTTTATCGAGAAATTTGTATATCAAGAAACATTTTTACAGTATAATAATAATTTTCTTTAGAGAATACACATCGAGACCAAGTTATTGCTGTAAACATGGAAATCGTTCCGTCTATCGCAAGCCAATAATGTAACGAAGCCAGCTAGCGGATTTAGTCGAACGCTTTGAAAGCCAATAAATCGTTGTTGGGTCATCCTGACGACGCTTTATAAGACACAGTGTTAACAATAGATTTCATCGTGTTGCAATTACACGCATGTATGGGAAAGAGAGAAATTAAAAATCTCGGATTAAAATAAGTAATATGCAAAAGGAATATATGTATAAAAGAATGCTTCTTAACATTCTCTCCGAGTCGCGGTGTAATAAACATAACTTGAAAATTTATCCCATCCATCTACTTCTTTTCTATTTATTTTTCCTCATTAATATCCGATAATCTATTTTTCGCCCGTTTTCTTTGCCCTTTTGTTTTTATTTTTCTCTGTAAAGCACAACGTGATGATCGCATGTTGAACATACAGATTGCAAACCGCTTTGGGCGCACTTTCGCTAGTGAACGCGATCGACTTCTCTTTCTTCGCTGCGCTCCTAACTACCCTCGGTGTAACGATACACGACGAAACGTATCGTATTACGAGCGATCGTTAACGGCATAAAGAGTTTATATTTGAGAATGGCACTTACTGAGCGCGCAAGCAGAGGTAGAATAATAATCAATACAAGCAAGCGGTATAACACGTCGTTGAAGACACGGAGGGAAAATTTTAACGGAAATGCCCAATAAAGATAACTCGAGCGTCTCGTATAAAAAATTTATATAGGCCTAATGAAATAAATGCTAAAAAAAAGAAACGAATTCTTTAAAAAGAATTTTTAATATTGCGGTAAGATGCAACTATTATATATGCAAATAAATTAATATTTCTGCACGTAATAAATTATAGTATCCTTGAATGAATTTAAATCAAATTTTCCAACAGGGAAATCATAAAAAGGAATTTTTATTATAGTGATATTGAATTTTAGAAGATATAAAATCGATAATTTAAAAATCTATAGAGCAAACAAATAAGAAAATTCCAATTAGTTTCCAATTAGTTTGTCTTGTTAGAAATTTATTTCGTGGCTTCATTACAAATATGTATATATATATATATATATGTATATATAACAGCATAAATAACACACACACACAGTTATTAATTATTTCTCTCTTTTACAAATTTTTCTTCAACTACTTTATAGTAATAAAATAAACAAATTAACCTTTGATATACACCTTTGAGTCATTCATGTTCTGCGAATTTCTTTTCTTTGATTTACATATGACAATATTATATACAACAATTGTATATGACAATTTATAATAAATATACAAACTTTACAAATACTTTCTAAAGATGTCAGCATATACGTAAAAATTGCTTAATAATTTTTATATACTTGTAAAAGTGATGAAAATTAATTGAGGACACGAAAGACCCATCGTGTGTAGTAAGGGTACCAAAAACCAAGGTACTTGTGGGTTAAGTTAAAAATTAAAATATTATTACATGCAGAATCAAAAAGCTGCACAAAATAGAAAACTGGAAATCAAATATAAACGCTTAAATACAATTGTTACACCTGAAAGATCATCGACGACAGGAGAGAAACAGAAATCAAAAGCGAATCACGCGAGTCAAATGCATGCTTGATGATCTAGAGAGATTCGAGAGAGCGCGTTAAAAGGAGGTATCGCTGAGAAAAGTCCTTGAGTGCCTACCTACGTAGAGAGTATAAGACTCGTAAACCTAGTCAGCCAGGTTGAGTGTTCGCGGCAGTCTAAGACGTAAGACCTGCAGAATTAGGCAGTAAATGGTGGTGGATCTCTCCACCGAGAGAGATCCGAGTGTTTGCTGTTTATACCTGCTCCTTCAGAGAAGGGTCTCTGAATGCTTACAAAACAGGCGGTTGTCAGATTTCCTTTATCTTTTCCGGAGCATTTGTGTGTACCCGGGTCGTCATTTCTCCTCTCCCGTTAACCGCGCGAAGCCTTCTTGAGAATACCTCGATATCTCGTCTCGATGCCGGGAGAATCGTGGGGAAGAGGCGTATCAAAGATCGCGTGTCGTTGAGGAATTCTCTTAGGAAGGGTCTTAATTCCTCCTTTACTTCGATCCCAGGCAGCCTCGTCGTCGTCATCATTGTCGTTATATTGTTATGTCGTACCTATCGCCTAACGTGACTTCCTCCTAGTGATAAACGATTAACACGTGTGGAATCGACGTGGCATTAACTTACATAAGTGCGAGTATCGTTGATACAAGAAGATTAAGTTAAAAAGGAGATCAACATCCAATCGATTCAGCCAATAAGAGTAGATTTCGTAAACCACCTCTTGCTTGAAGAACGGAAAGGGTTCGCATTTTATAACATATTTGCTATCTATTTAATCGGACTCTTATACAATATATATAATATTTAGCTTCTCAAGACAATAATATCAAATTATAGAATTTCTTTAAGTACACGTTGACCGATATTATTACAAAATTTCTTAAGAAATTGTATTACATGATCTCAATATGAAGAATAAAGAATATTTTCGGATAAATTTGCAAAGTAAATGTAACCAACTATTAAACTGATGGTATCGCGAGGTGGAACATTAGAATAAATTGTTTACCATATATCTAACATCGCAAACGAGGCCAAAATGAGCATAAAGTGCTACTCATACGATGGCAAACAAAGTCAAATGCGCTTTCATGTGGCGAGCGCGTATCGAAACGAGATCAGATCGCCTCGTCGCAGACGGACTACAACGGGGAAGCGAGGAAGAAACACGGGAAAGTGCTAGGGCTTCCGAAGCCTCCTCGGCCCACATGCCTGACCAACAACCTGCCCTGCCTGCCGATATCAGCCAGTCGACCGACGGATCCTGCTTGCCTATATTTCTCTTCACCACAAATCGGTTACTGTCGCATTAAGTTTCGACGCGTGCAGCTGCAACAATGGCGCTTAGCTGTGATCGGAAGTAACGAAAAAGAGAGAGAGAGAGAAGCACATAAGCGGCGAAATAACAATCAGAGGACAACCAACCGTGAAGACCCAAAGACAGATTTACCGATAAGCGATCTAAAGAAGATCCCGACCAAAACAGAGCCACTAAATTCGCATAATTTCAGAAAAGTTTTATTATATAATTTTGTTAACATTGTTATATTGATGTCGTATTTATATGATTG
The DNA here is from genome assembly GCF_001594075.2 of Trachymyrmex cornetzi. Taxonomy (NCBI): domain Eukaryota; kingdom Metazoa; phylum Arthropoda; class Insecta; order Hymenoptera; family Formicidae; genus Trachymyrmex; species Trachymyrmex cornetzi. The sequence continues at coordinate 794,174 of NW_017299966.1, forward strand.
TTTAAAGAAACGAGTATTGGAAACTACGTTATGATTACAAATAATTTTAACATATTGGATACCGACTCTAATTCGTTTGTATCCCTCTAGCAACGCCGGAATGAAATTTTCACACTGTGTTGGATTTGTATCAATAAAATATACAATTGTGAATAATGCAAAATTATGATATACATAGTACGTTTATTGCTTTAGAGACTATTACTTTAATATTAATTATATTTAGAAATGTTATTTTGCACGAGTTTTGTATATTTTGTGAATTTGGTAGCAACGGGTCAGCACCAATCACTGGTGATCGGCAAGGCGCCACTAAAAATTCAAGTGCCGTTTACTAGTGACCAGCACAGCATTCATCGTGTTAATCAAGGTTTCCGCATAAAGCTGCTACTGAATTTGCCACCGGAAGGGTCCGCGACGCGCGCAGGTATGCTTCTCCCCTGGTCAACGCGACGATTTTCTCGAGAGCTCCTTGCTCTAAGCGGATTTTTGCTCTTAATAACCAGTCGAGCGTTTATTCGTAGCACGTCCAGCTATTGTTGCGGTGCAAACACCGTTTCCAAATATATTCTATTCAGTGAAGAGCTTTGCTTTCTCCCGAGTGGTTGAGTAAATCTGAATGGTAATAGCCGTCGGCTACGAGCTACGAGCGACGGCACTTATCCCAAACGTAACGATCCCGCATGCTCCAACTATATACCTGCGTCACATATAGACTTTATTCACACGTATATTTACACGTGTGGCGACGGTTCATAAATTTCTTTTATAAACAAAGCTAGAGACCATACTCGACTTGTTCGTGATGTTCGCTCATTTCTTTTTTAGTCGCATATTAAACGAAACTCACAAACTTGGCGCGATCTGTCTATACCAATTGATACTTGACGTTTAATTACTCCTATTATTCCTCACGTTTGCATCATGTTATAATAATGTAATTACATTTAACTATTAAGAAAAACTATTATAAGATTATATTAATGTATATAAATATATATGTATAAATCTTTCATGTCTTAAAAAATATTCGTCGATTAATAATCGTTATAACAAAAAGTCAATCCAAATTAGAAATCTGAAGAGTAAAGTTTCCTGCATATAAATTTTGTGTGAAAAAATTTTTTTTAATTTCTCAGAAAGTCAATTGAAAACTAGATATCTTTTTGCTTTTAATCACTTCTGATTTCGAGAACCTATCTATGTCTCAACGTTTTAGTTAAGAAAAAAATTTCACTCCGGATTAATCGATTCATTCTTAATTAAAATCAAAATGAAGTTTATCTGAGAAATTTATATAGGATTTACTAAACTAAAATCTTTTTATTGAAAAGAATCTTGCTTCTCCTGTGGATTTAAATTATTATAATATTATTCGCAAATCCTTGGATCTATATTACATGATATTTAATAATGATTATAAAAGGACTTTTGTCATCTCTTGTTGTAGATTGATAGCAAGTCGATACCCAGTCGGCATCGGCAGCCTGTTCTACCCATCGACCCTGCAGCATCTCCATCAGCAGCAACAACAGCAGCATCAGCATCATTCGCGGCTGGCCGCCGCGGCTTCGTCCGCCCTCAGCAATGCCGTGCAGGTTGCCGGCCAATCACCGGACATTGTCGACGCCGACGGCATTCGTGGCGTTCTACTCGGCGGCGCCGGCTGGCCGTTTCCATGGAGGCCGGCGCACAGCCTGCAGACGCTCGAGCATCCCTCGCCAAGCGACGTGGTCGGCACCCTCAGCCGCGTCAGTCCCGCGTCCGCATCTTTTCCTCACCGAGGTGAGTTCGATTCTCTTCCCTGCTCGCTCGCCTACTCAGGCAGATCGAGACGGCTTATTAAGGATAATCCGAGGGAAAACGCGCGCCGCGGTCGAAAGGAGATGTTAACATTGTTTCGCAACTGAGGTCTCGAACATCGGCTTTCGCCGAGTCAGACAAAAGTAATCTGAAGCTCTCTCTCTCTCTCTCTCTTTTCACATTTTTTTATTAAGTGGAAACCGAAACGTATAATTAAGAAACGAGATACTCGTATTTTATGTCTGATGTGTCCAAAATAGACTTTCCTTAATCGTTATTTCATAATAATTATTGTAATAATTAAATTATTCTAAAGAAAAATAAAATATTATCTATATCTCAAAAATATGCCTCTGAGAAAAATAAATAAATAAACGTTTTTGATTATATACATATAAAAATTTTATTACTTCTCTCTGCTCGATAATAATATAAAACTTTCTCAGCTCGATCAACTCCAAAAAATGTGTGCTCTCGACTGAAGAAATTCCTAAAATATGTTAGACACATCAAGATGCACAGACTGATATTTCAAGACGATTGAAACATGGAATCGCTAACTCGTATAGATCGCGAAGAAAAGGCGAAGGAAAACGAAGGTTAACGCGGGGGGGGGGACCTCTATAGATATACAGATATATTGTCTGCGTGCGCGTTATAGACGCGCTCGTGTATCTATGTGTATATCTTCGCGTATACAACTACGCGTAAGGCTTCCACGGCTTCCATCATGACAAACCAACGTCGATCGCCTTACCCAACGATCGTTTTGCTTCTGCCACCTTGCCTAAGCACTTAGGCAGTTACCATTCCCACCTATCAACACACTTGCATAATTACCAGTTCCATCTTACAACGTTAAATTCTTTAACGGTTTAAGTTATATGATAACGATAATAACAACTGCTTAGTGCTTAGTTGCGTTATTTTTGTTTTTATATAAATCTTAATATGGCCGAAAATTACATTTTTTTCAAAATCAGCAATTTTTTCGAAAACAAGCGAATATATTTAAAGCAATTGTACAGAAAAAATGGGGGGAAAAAAAAAGAGAAAATATATTTAAGGCTGTACACGAAATCAACAGATTTTTTAATAAATCTTGTTTTAATGGTAAATAATAATGATTCTCACTTTACGAACAAAAAAAGTTGAAAAGCACATATTTTTAAAAATATGTTCTGCTCGATTATATTTCCGGTATAACAAATATCAAATTATTGATTATAAAAATGTATCGTATCTAGTTTCGTTTCAGCCGACTTTTTGTCTGTGCCACAACGATCATTTGTAGAGAGAAAGGATTAAACATTCTACACACATATTAATGACATTTTGTCGCTAAAAATAAAACGATCATATTTATCCTCGATTTTGCGTACATGGAATATCACACACCAATTAATAAAGACATAATAATAGAGAAAATATTTGTAGGAAATGAATAAATTATTGCATGTTTTATTGTTTCCTTTACGTTCTCATCACAAAAGACACACAACTGTATAACGGTATTTCATACAAATATGTAGGTATACATCGCAAATAATGTCATTGGATGATGCATTTGTATCGATAGCGGCATAGGGAATTCAATACGCAGCAATTATGTCAAAATGGATTAATAGAATATTAATTAGCATTCTATTAATTGATTAAATATTCAATACGGATAGAGAAATGTATAATGGCGATTTATCGGAGCGCGCGTGAGAGAGAATTTGTAAATTCAAAGCGCTCTCACCAGACTGATTGACGTATACGGATCGCGTTTAAAAAGAAAAGCGATTAACGCGTTTATCTTTCTCTCGTTAACGATTTGATTATATCGATAAATATACACGATGTGTCTTTCATACTTCACGCACATTACAAATATCATTATTCGTTATCGTTACACGATATCGCAATTCTCTGATCTCCGCGAATTTTTGCGCCATTAATCAGACTTATCCCGCGTTACTTGTTAAGAATAATCCCAGTTGAAGGATAATAATCCTCGTAAATAAAAAGATCTTTGTATTTCAGTAACTTGTGAAACAAAAGAGATAATTAACAGAAAAATATAACTCTACGAGGAGCTATCGATTCTAAGTAAAAAGTGTCCGGAAGCTTTTAATTGTGAGCAAAGATAATTGCATTGGAAGAGGAAAGTAATTATAATTTTCTTTGTTTTTAAAAAACGTTATATATGTATATATAACAATTTTAAGAGAAAATTCGTGTCTATTGATACAACGATATAATAATATTAATAATAATCGATAAGCGAGAATAGTTTCGATAGGTTCCAGAACAAGAAAAACATATGAAAAAAAAATTCGAAATAAATACATGTGTGAAAATCAGATATGTTTTTTATATTGAAAAGCAGTTTATATAAATAGAGAAGCTGTACGGTGATTGAAATCAACACGTGTATCTTCCTCCAGACGAACTCGACGATGACAACGCCGATGATCGTCTACACCGCGCGAGGAGTCCATCGAGTGGTGACGAGGTGCACGACGATGAAGGTGACGACTGTGCGGATGCCGACGGTGAAGGCGAGTCGACGTCGACGAGTCTCCATGGCACTTCGGTGGGCGGCGGTGGTGGTGGCGGTGGCAATGGCAATAGTAACGGCCAAAACAACGTGCAAGTTGGCGTAGACGGTCGCGAGTCGAATAGTATAAAGCGCAAGAAGAAGACTAGGACAGTGTTCTCTCGGTCACAAGTGTTCCAATTAGAGAGCACGTTCGACATGAAGCGCTACCTTTCGTCGTCGGAGCGCGCCGGCCTCGCCGCCTCGCTCAGGCTGACAGAGACTCAAGTGAAGATATGGTTCCAGAATCGGCGGAACAAGTGGAAACGGCAGTTGGCCGCTGAGCTGGAGGCGGCGAACATGGCCCATGCCACCCAGAGGCTAGTCAGGGTGCCGATTCTGTCCCACGAAGCGTCAGCCAGCAGCGGCGTTCCCGCCGGCGTGTCGGTGACGGCGCCGGGACCGCCGGGAGCCCCGGTGCCGTCCTCGGTAGGTACGACCTCCGCCCTGTCGCCCTCGGTCGGCGTCGGGGTGGGCGTCGGTGTTGGTGTCGGCGTCGGCGTCGGCACCTCGTGCGCGCCCCCCACGGCGCAGCCCATCTTCTACTCCCATCACCATCAACATCACCATCACCACCCGGCGGCGGCCCACGTGCAGGCGCATAGTCTCTTGTCCCACCAGGTGCACCCGCAACCGCCGCCCCCGCCTCCGCCGCCGCCCAACGGCCAACCACCGCGGACGTCCTCGCAATAACACCGTCCGACGACTTACGAGGGTAGCGTGCGGTTGCTGCGGGAGACGACGACCCTGAACAACAACATCATCACCGTCAACGATGCGACGACGGCGACGCCTTCTCGGCTGGACCGCGCCGTCTGGCTAATCGATGTCGAGTGAACGATGCGACGGCAACGAGGCGAGCGCACGCACGATAATCGACACGGACTGACGAGTGACGTCCCCTGATCGATCCCGCGACACGGACACGGCTGTCCCCTCGACGCGTCGCGACGCGACGCGACGGTAATTCGAGAGCGTTGGAATTTTTAAATGCTTTTCTAATGTGCGGACCCTGGACGATGTGGATAAATGTGAGTATGCGCGAGAAATGTAGAGTTTTGATTCGCTTTTATATCTCAATTATATAAGAGAAAGATTATCTCATACAATTTTAATTGTACTCACGTTCTACGTTATTTTTAAATGAGTGACACGTTCTAGCGATCATCATTTTACTGAAAACATTTGTATAAATGTATAAGAATTTTCTCTCGTGATTGTGTATTCATAATTACTAGGGAAGCTAATCTAAAATACTCATAGATAAAAGAATATATAAAATAATATTTTACTTATACAAATTTTAATAATATATAATAGCAATAAATAAAATTATTGTTAGAATATTATTTCCGTTAGAATATAAACTCAATAAGTTGAAACTCTACGTTTTCTGAGCATAGTAGACTAATATTCATGTCTATTCACATCTTTGTTATTATCTAGAAAAGTATTATCTCTTGCAAATAATTTCGTAAAATTATTTTTAATGCTCGATAAAAAGGCTTTATATAAGTCAATTTGTTCACCTCGAAATAAATTAGCAAAAAAAAAGATGTGCAAAATTGATACAATATATCACATTGTCATAAAAATGATATTATATTTAGCATTGGAGAATGGATATCCCATTTTTTAGTCGTTTTATCTTTTCGAGAAAAAGCAAGACATTTCGACTTATATCTTTTTCTATCGAGCCGTAGAATATTTGTGCTAGTCCGCGCAATTATGCAGAGAACTGAACTGTGATTATAATGATTTTGTGTCGCTTCTATGAGCTACGGGTGACGAAAGCTGGTTACGAACTCATACGGTTTCCCTTCCGGTTTGTCAAGATGTAATAATAGCGCATCGTTCCTCGTTCCACTCAGTTTGTCAATGTATTGAAACAGGATGCAAAATTTCATGGTACCGCAATTGACGGACGGAAATTAGATTCTGTTTACGTTCGAGAATCCTCGATATATATTATCTGGGATCTGTGTAAATAGTATAATATATATATTGATAGCGATTCTTCGATTTTGCGCGTAAAGAAAAACGATTTGCGCGGATACGAGAAGGAAAATTTTTAAACCGTCCCTGATTGTGCGACGCCCGATATTTTAATTATGGTCGATTACCGTATCCTTTTCTCTGATCGTTTCTCCTGTAAATAGTCTTTACGCAAAGTGTAAATTCGTATTTGGAATTATGTGCGCCGAGGGGAACGCACTGTGAGCCAGTGATCGGAAAAACTCCGTTAATATAATTCAGGGATTAAAATCGATGCAATTTCGATAAGTTGAATTTTCGATAGACGGGAAACAGTGAACCTCAACGCCATTTCCATCTGCGCGAATATAAGCGCGGAGACAAACGATTTCCACGTGTGTACCTACAGAAATTTCAACTTGCTGAAATTGCACCGATATAATACCTGATGCAATCGGGATTCGCTGTGGTTGTAAAATTGAACACACACATGTATGACATATATACATAGACACGCAGCAACAGACACAAACGTATACAACATAAGACACAGGCAGGGTTCCTACGATATATTCCACCTGTTGTGATAAGTATCTAAACGAATAATTTTATTAAACAGAACGGTAGAGCTATGAAAATATCGCCTCTCTCACATTATATATTACCTATCTATAGACGTCAATTAAGGAGAAGGTTCGCCTGGAATATCGTGTTTTATACGGATATTTGTGATCCGGAATCTCTTATTGTACAGCCGATCGTTTCGTAATCGCTAAATAATGATCGTTGAACCATACATCGTTCGAATTTCCTCTACTTGAGAACTGTATCGAGCTGATCTACATTGACGATCATCGAGCTTGGTGTGAGGTAATGGGCAAACGTTCCTATAGATTCAACGATATTCGGCGAGATCGACAAACGATCGAATAAAAATGCGAATACGTTTAAAAATTGCGCTTTTTTTTTACTATGGCGCCCATAAAGAGATGGCAACGGAACAATGGAACGCGCATCGGCGGTGTTCACATAAAAATATTAAAAATTCGACCTCCGCGCGGGGATTAAAGTTAATTGTTGTGTGGCTTCACAAGAGGTCTCCCTATAAACAAATTGACATAGAAATAAAACATAGTATTTCGTTTTCAAAATAAAATCAACGAATCGATTCTTTGATAGAATCGCCATTCGAACGGATCGAGAAACGCGTCAGTTGATAACATCTATTAATTCATATTTATATCAGGGATAAAATTCGTGGAGCGAGAAAAATCACCAATTAAAGATGCTTATTTTGTTATATTATTTTACAAGTTTCTAAATTTCTTACGGAAATGAACGTCAAAAAGAATGATACAACGTTATGAATTCTCTAAAAATAGTAAATTGGAGATAGATCTATAACTTCTCTATGAAATTCTACAATTAATATAGTAACGGAGATGCGCATTCGTGCATCTAAACATTTTTCACAGAAGAGCAACAATCATTAATTCACTGCCAATTCGCAAAAAGCTTTTCCTTTTTAAGCAATAAACTAGCAAACCGTGAGTAATATCAACGAGACAGTACTTAAGAGAAAAGCTTAAATCAAGTCATGCATGAATCATTTCCTACGGATCCGATAAATTGCGCTTCGAAAGATCTTAACTTTTAAATCATCAGCTGGAAATGGAACGATAAAAAATAAAACGGTCAGCGAAACTTCGGCACATCTCAGGGAAAAAAGTGCTCATATTTCTAGTTAATATTTTTAGATATTTATTGAACATTCGTTGCGATGCATTTCACTTAGGTAGGTAAGTATATGATTATTCTTTGTTTCTTAGAGGTAAACTTTATTTACATAATGTATTTAAAAATTATATATCAAAAAAGCATTCCAAGAATGGATCTGGACACGGAGAAAACCCGCGAAATAATCTTTATACAGAAAGCATCCGTGGAAGCCTCAAGAATATTATACATCAAAATATTTAAAGAAATGCAAGAGAGTATTTATCAAACGTCTTATAGTACGGCCTGTCGCTGCGTAATAAAAAACGCGTAAAATTAATCACTTACTTGTAACTTTCACATCGCTCACGTACTCGTGAAGCAACTCGCGTACAAGTATTTACGCGCGTCGCTTCTCGTGTCCTTTGTTCTAAAACGATAAAGCTAGCAGTGTAATCGCACGAGGGACAATGCACCTACACAGCCCACATTCTGCATTTGCTGCACATGCAGTCGGCACACACGACGTATCCTGAGTAACGTAAGTACATGGCACTTCAATCAATGCGTTCTCGCGTCATCGCACTTCCGTTTCTCTTTTCTAATCCCCGATCTCTCCACATCTGCCTTTTTATCCATAAATTCTCTCTTTCTCATCCTCCTCTCTCTTTCTCTTCTTTCCCTTTTTTGTTTTTATTTCTCGCTTAGTATCCACTCGATATCCGCGCTCTACGTTTTGTCGCCATTCTCGTCGCAATTCTCGTCTTGTTTCGTGGCATCCGCAGCGCAATGTCTCTTCGTGGATCGGACGAAATCGTTGATATCGAGATGAAACTGTTTAGCGTCTCTACCCATTTCTCCGCGCTTGTTTTCTACGAGATGCATCTCTCTATGATCGAGAACTTGCGTTGTACAACCATCTATATCGGAGACGGATATACGGGAAATAGTGACAGATATCTCTTGGATATTGAATGACTGAATATATCGCGGGACATTTCGGTACCCAATAGATATCCGAGACGTGATCACTGGATATCTGTGTTGCATCCGTAAGAATGAATTTGTAGGTAGATATGTGGAAAATAATAAATTCTGATAAAATTAAATAAAGACTTATTAAACATTTATCTTTCAATTTCCTCTTTGTGACGAAGAATTTTATGTATTTAACGATAGTACCTTTTTAAATATACATATATATACAAAAAACTATCTTTACGAGCTATCGCTTTTATAAATAATTTATATATGTATATAAAGAATTTTATAATAAAAATTTACAATAATATGTGGAGAAAATTGTAAAAGTAATATCAAGTCATTCAAGTAGATTTTTAAAGTTTGTAACATCGGATAAGCCTGATCCATTTTCAAGATTGCGTCGCACCTAATGGCTTCGTGAAGTCGACTATACACAAAAATATATTTCGATAGATATATCGCAGATATATTGGAGACCATCCGCAAACATTTTCGCAAGACTTTTGTTGTTCATAAACGGAGAGCGAAAAACTATCTGTGTATAACGCGTCGTGTTGTACAAAAGAACAAAAAGAAAAAGCAACCGTCTCGTTACGAAAAAATATCAAAATTACACACAGATAGAGAAGTATATGTATAAAATTCAAACATATCGGTTATTATCTAATGTTCCAAACTGTTGAATACTGATTACGAGACTAATAGGAAAGGTTCTGTATATCTTTAACATTATCTTTCATTAATATCGATAAGCAGCGTGGTTAGTTTTCCCGAATAAATTAAACAAGTCTAAATTTTAAATTATAACATGACATTTTATAATAATTAATAATAATTTCCACATGAAAGTAACATTAGAAAATAAGGATACGAATCTAAAGGTAGTAATATTATACTGGATCATTATTACTATCGTTATTAATCCATTTATGGAAAACAGAAGAAACTTGGTGAAAAACGAATATTTAACAATCGATATGTTACATATTAATCAAACGGGATAGAAGCAAGTAAAAAATTCAGCATGCTAAAACCCGAAATGCTATTGGTTGGTAAAATACTTACAGTAATATATTACCGCTCACTCATTAAAAATGATTTTATCATATAATGTGAAGTACGTGAGGAATATGCTCCGATTTTGTAATTTCTTTAAAGCTTATTATCTAAAGCTGCATTTTGATGCGTGACGTGTGTGTGCACCGATTAGCTTGTCCCTCGTCATATTACTTCTCTTTTGAAAACAGATTTTCCGGTTTTTAAAAGCAGATATCGAAATCGTGTTTGTCGAGGATCGAAAGTTCACCGGCTCATTGTCGCCGACAATCCGGAGTCGAGTTGCAGTCCTCTCGCGTCACCACGCCCCCCCTTTTTCCTACCGTATCGTGTCCCAGAGTAATTTAACACGTAAGGGGATGACAACGGACTCGGAACCCGCGTCCTTTTAAGGGCCCGTAAGTGACGATCGTGTTACAGCACTGAATTCACAAAATTTGTCAGGACCGATGAGTTTTTCTCGTATTTTTACATCGATTATAATGATCAATAGCACTAGTAGTAAAGTTCTCACAATTTTTTCAAAGACGTTAACAAAATTACAAGACAATTATCGTCACAAATTAACTAAATAAAAAATATATTACAGACCCATGATTTTTGCAATTAATATTAAAACAGATCGAAGGGGGGAGGATGACTTTTCAAGTCAAAATAAACAATCAAATTAAAATTCAACAAAGGAGATAGGAATAAAACTTTACTTTTTTACAATCTGTTTCGAGAGAATTAATTTTCAGAAAATCGCCATCAACCCTATATAATATTGTATTAAATATACCTTTATTATTTTCTCTCTAATATTTTACGGTATATATCTTCAATCAAATCATTAAATCGGTGATAAGTAATTACGTGTCTCTCTTTAAATCACCGATATTACAATCTTGCAGTACTGCGTCATCCCCGAGATGTCATCTATTTTGCGTGATCCCAATTACTTCAACGGGATATGAATTGATAAGGAATTAATTGTCGCATCTACCATGAAAGGTCGTTTAATTTGCTCGCAATCGGCGATCGGCTAATCGAGTTAATTACCAGTGAGCGAGAATAACACAGCGCGATGACTTTGCGACAGCTGTAGCGTCACGAAATAGCATAGATGATCGTCGCGCAGATGACGTCTTTTTCTCTTTCGGAGTGGGAAGGTAAGCCCACGGTCAATTTATCGTGGCCGCCCATTATCGCCGTCACGATCGTTCCGTGACCGTTATTACCCGCCTGACCGTAAAGAGGACTCGTGGTCAGATAATTACTCTAATGGAATAATTTTTTGGAAAAATCTATCGTCGATGCCACGAGTGCGCGCACGATACGGCAACAACAAAGGCCACACCCCGAAGAACCGCGGCATCCGCGATCCGAGGCTTGTTAACTGCACGTACACGATTTCCTAATAAGAGAGAACGATAAACGCATATCGAACTCGATTATCATCCTACTATAAATTGTCGGAGAACACAATTTTTTAATTATAAATATTCAGATCCTTGTAAAACGTTTCGTTCGTCAATCAATCTTTATCTTTTACGATTGTAATCTTTAGCTAATTCTTTTGAGTTAAAGAGAAATATGTTGCCACGGTTTTAAGTCTTTTTATAGGCGATGGTGAAATTCTTTTCTATATATGTGGATATATATATATATATGTATATATATCGAATCCCTAAAATAATATTTTAACGTAGACACAATAACACAAAAGTTATCGTTCTACAAGATAGTTGACAAAAATTTGTGCATTTTTTTGAAATTCGTTATTGAGTTGTAATATTTCCATAGATTTTAGAATTTGTTGCAATAATTTTTTACTGACATTTTTACGTATACATAGTAAGAGAGGAGAACCAATGTCAGAATACGTTTTGCATCCCAATGGGACTCTGAGGGTCAGATTAATATTTATGATGCTCCGTAAAATGTATTCATGTTGAAAAGAAAACTTTTGTCCCATGTATCCCTAATCGCCCCTCGCAATCTTGTTTTACTTTTTCACGGCAGTTCTTTATATCCAATGTAACGTTTCGAGATCACATTGTATGCTTCTAGAAGGTCAATATCTCTCTTCAGAAACATAAAAAAATCTTCTATTCTTCGTACAAAATCAAATTACGTTCAAAATATCGAATGAGAATGCATTATTATTCTCGAATAAAATGATAATACCTTCAAAAATGTAATAATTCGAAAATAACTAATATATGTATGTACATCGATATCTTAGCGGTGCTCCACTTTCTGGCGTCGAATTGAACATGCACGGTTCTCAGCATTCGCATTCGATCTCGAGACAGTTTTCGAAACCGACGATAGAACTCGTCTCGGGGTACGAGGTCTGACGCGACGACAAAGAGGGCAAAAGAAAAGGAGGAAGGGAGCAAGACGGAGAGAGAGAGAGTCAATGGGTATAAGCACTAAGCACGTAACTATAAAAGGAGCCGGGGGGGTTGCGAATCGTCGCTAGATTAAAAAGAGGCTCCCTTTTTCGCTTGCTCTTTTATGCCGATGCGCGCCGCGCCCCACACGTCCCACACGCCCCACACGCATCGCGTACGGCCTCCTCCTCCTCCTCCTCCTCCTTCTCTTCGTCATCGTCTGTAACGTTAACGTTACACGCGCGCTTGCATGTGGGCACTACACGCACATTCGCACATTCACGCACATCCGATATCTCGCGACCGTTCGTCCGCTGGAAAAGCAATTCGATCTGCCGGCGCAAGTACGGTGGGTACAGCCATCCTCTCTCTCTCTCTCTCTCGCTCCTTTTTATCTCGTCAGACGCTCAAGCGTCGGATTTCCTGATGCTGAATTCGACTTCGCGATGTATGCCCACTCTCGCGTTTATCGGAAATGCGAATTGCGGCGAGCGCAAGCGTGACGTTTGTCGAAGATACCGGCAACTACCTTCAATGCGATTTGATTAAATCATAAAATAGTTGAAAGAAGATTTTCATTTGAGATATCGCTCCACTTGATATCTAATTAATAATTTATCTGTCTATACTTACTTGATGCATTTTGCACATTTTTAAATAGCGAAATTCCTTTCAATTAGTATAAATAAAGAAATAAATAACTTCTTTTAAACTTGATTATTTTGTATAATTTTACGTCTTAAAAAAGTTACATTTCAATTAAATATTCAATTAAATATTTTAATTAAATATCCAAATATATAAATAAATATATAACAATAAAGTTAAATATATAAATGAAATAATTATTTTTCGGAGATATTTAATTCGTGCGAAGCAACTGCGCGTGGGTATAACCATTCCAAATTAATTTAAAGTTTAACATGCTCGTTAGCATAAGTATAACTGTATTTTTTGTGCGCGCATGCAAGTTATATTTAAACATAATATGTAGTTTCTGCATCATAGTCTGTGAATACTTAGAGAAACAATGATGATTGGAGTAAGTGTCTAATGTTGTAACACGCATATAATGCCTGCAAACATACAATGCATGTCTATCCGCTTCTAATGCATACGCAAGACTCATATTACAATTAAGTACTACGGCTGTATCGTATTACCATTCGGATAATATACAAGGGCATAAGGATAAATATGAATACTCAGGTATACTAAGCAGCAATCAGCTGTTCAGATAAGTAATCAGGACTAATTGGATTTGGTCGGAATTGGCATCGTTAATTAACAATCTTCTTTTAAAGACTGTTAATGCTCGATACGTAAACTTACCATTTCTTTTTGTTATTTTACAGCTATTTATAGAAATTCTTGTCGAGCAATTTTAACATAAAGTGCATTTAATAACTAAATATGCAAGAACAATAATTTATTTATTTCAGTTATAGCGCTTATGTCTGCAGCTTTTGTTTCAAGTTTTCATCTTTGAACCGTCCAGTTCTCCAGGCTACCTCGAGCTGGTACGAATTATGATCGTTCGTATTCTCACTCGATCTCGTCGTCTTTATCCCGAAAACGAGAGATGGAGAAAGAAAGATAAGCGAGCGAAAGAAAGAGAGAGAAAGAGCGCTTGTACACGCGCGGATACAGGCGGCCCATCGGTAAATGGATGGATGAATCTGGGCGAAAAAGGGTGCCTTTGAGCTGCCGAGTCCGTTGCTGCCAGATTAATTAACGAAGCACTCGCCCGGGGGCCGGAGGAGGATCAGCAGCAACTCCGTTATCAGGGTGGAAAGCTAATAGACAGATACCCCTGCCTACTTATCTATCAGTCCACCTCTCGATCAACCACCTTTCCATCGAACGGCGAATGCCGCTACCATTCGCGTCAATCGTTAACTAATCGCTCGTGCTATTACCATCATCAGTATATATCACTTCGATCGGTGCTTCTTCTATCATTCTCTCTCTCTCTCTCTCTCTCTCTCTCTCTCTCTCTCTCTCTCTCGTTTTTTGCTATAAAAATTTAATAAAGACACAACAATATTCTACATAAATATATAAAAAAGCAATTTGAGAAAATAATAAATTTTTATAATTCCTTTTTTCTCTTCTAATTGGGAGTATCATATAATGTACAGTAAAAACACACAGTAATCTACAGTAAAAAAATGATTATTTGCTATATAAGCTTTCTTTCTTATTAATATACTTGAACAATGTTTTTAATTATTCTCCTACATTCCATACATCAATGATCATTACGTACATTTATTTCCAAATCTAAAGATCCCGATGATGGAGTCCGATAGGATTTCGAAACGCTCAGAAAGAGTTCAAATGCAATCGTTGCGTCGAGAGAGATCGTCGGCCAATTGTTTTTCGCGTTACACACAGATCTAAAGATTTCGAAGCGTCCATCTAAGTAATTACTGCAGCTTAGGAGCGTCGTCAGGGTTGGGGTCAGCAATGGTGATTAAACGTGAGATAAAATACAACCGTACCGCCTCCATCGCGCACATGCGATATGTGGTTCTTTCTTTCGTGTTAAACCGAGTCTCTTAATTGAAGTAGCAGCCTTTTGAATATTCCTAACGACGTGCTACATGAAACGTTGTAGCGTAGCGATGATCCCCGAGCACGCATCACGATCCTTGATATCTGGTTCAGCATTTCACTATAATATTTACTCCTCTT
Organism: Trachymyrmex cornetzi; assembly: GCF_001594075.2. Classification (NCBI taxonomy): domain Eukaryota; kingdom Metazoa; phylum Arthropoda; class Insecta; order Hymenoptera; family Formicidae; genus Trachymyrmex; species Trachymyrmex cornetzi. The sequence goes on from NW_017299966.1 coordinate 809,366, forward strand.
TTTTACGTATTGTTTAAACATTTTCTTTGAAACTGCTTCTTTATTATCTCTCGTATCAGGCATTGTAAATTTATATAAATCGCATTTGTGTAAAATTACACGTACACCCTGTTAAATCCAGTGTCAATTTTAATCTAATTTAAGTTGCCACTGCTCCTACTCAATATATCGTTATTTTACACATTTACATTAAAACGATGTGATGTCAAATTTATCCATTGTTTTAGTATAAAATAGTGATATATTGAGTAAGAGCAGTGGTGACTTAAATTAGATTAAAATTGACACTGTAGATTAAACAGAACATGATATAGCTTTATGAAATATGGGAAAAAAAGAATACGTACGTGGCGAGAACAAAAGAGAGGACGCGGAAGGGAACTGCAGAGGATGGATGGTCCGCGTAATATTTCTATGGTATTGAAATTAATTCACGAAAAGAGACTGACGTATACGCAAATGCGCGGCCTTTCTCCGCGCTAATAGACTCGTCTGCTCTCTTGCGCTTTCACTTTCTAAAGCACAACGTTGACCCTGAGCGTTCTGGGGATAATCGACTGAAAATAACCCCAAGAGACGAACACCGGGGACCCCCCTGGGTCCCTGATAGACTCGTTCTTCAATACAGTCTGGTGCATCTGTTCCTTTTGAAGAGGACGAATGACTTCGACAATTAGAGGAGCAGCAGCAGAAATCCTATCGAAAGACTGCGCGCGCCGCTCGACCTGCGTCTTATTTCTCGCTTAGAATGATTGGGATCGTCAAGATTACGCGGACGTATAATATATCTGCAGGGATATATTTGAAGATATAATTCAGAGGCTCTGCAGGTTAACCCTGAGGAATCCGAATGAATTTAAGTATGTGGTACGAACAAATAAAAGGTCTAATAAAGTGGAAAAATTTTTTAATTATTATCAACTCTATTTTTAAACGAAAAATCTTTTCAAAATTAATGAAAGTTAATGAATGAAACGTATGTAGATAATATTGCGAATAAAGACTATTTTATTAAAGAACGTTATACTTTTTAAAAACGCCTTATTAAAAACTAAGTTATTATTACTTTTTTTACTTTAATTAATAAAAATTATGAAATGAAAAACGTTGAAATATTCAACGATGTCGCAAGATCCTATTTGATCCTCGCCATTGTAGCGGTCGAGGATTAAAGTTAGTGCACAGTCAGACATAATTGGTCTGCTCATAGAATTTCCTACAATTAAAGTATTTGCATAACGCGATGGCGTGTCGGAAATATCTTTTCATCAAACTGATGAGCAACCAGCGGTGCCGTGTATTATATATACACGAGGTGATATATTGTCGGGGACGGACACGCTAAGGGGTTTGTTCGTTTAATACTCATCCCTAACTATTCAATACCACGTTGCGAGAGTGTAACTGCTTGTTTGTATTCAAATCAAGGGTCAGCAAATGCTTTTTTTCTTATCTTTTCAAATCGCCTCAATGGCAAGCCTTAAATGAGCTGAGTACAAAAGAAAGAATAAGTAAAAGCTTTTTCCTTTTACAAAATATATTAATATAGTTTGCGCAAACGACTCCACATTTCCAATTTTCTTCTAGTGCTGTGAAAATAAATATTATTTAATACATGACAAGCACGTAGGACAATCAGAACAACGCGAGGTGCTTTGGAGAAAAAAAAATGGGCGTTTTTATCGCTACGCATTACGCAAGGATTGTTCGACTAAAAGATCTCTGTACCAAATCGGAAAGCCCCCAGCTTCAAATTCGATCTGACTGACGACAGGCAGCGCCGTGATTATCGGAGCACAGCCCGCGTGATCGGCGCGGTTCGCGGTTGAACGAGAGTGCTAAACGACACCAATAAGGAAGTAATAGCAATACGCAGGGAGGCAGAACCGTGCAGGCTCTGGACGGACCGGCACGGCGCGGGCGAGAGAAGGGGCGGCTTCCGCGCGCAATTACGGATTTTGAGTGACAGATGCTCGCCCAGTCGGCAGTCGGAAGATTAAAACAAGTAATCAAAGTCCCGGTAGCCACCCCGGGATGGATATGGATGGATGCACGCCTCCGGCCCCCCTGTTCCCTTCCCGCGCTCCACCCTTCTGTCACCCTTCCGTGGGTTCCCCTCTGATCCCGCTACCCCGTTCTTCCTCCCTCCCCTTTCGTCGTGTCTCCTCGCCTCGAACCCCCGTACCCCGTACGAGTTCCGCGCGCGCTCCTCCTTTACTCATCTTACTCCCTCCTGGAAGTAGCAAACCACCAAGGGTAAGCCCCGCTACTATAATATCCACCTATAGCCGTCATCAAGGCGCGCCCTGAATGCTCCTTTAAGAAAATGTTCCTTTCGCGAGCAGTCGCGTAGGAAGGTTATTAGGCGTCTTCAAGAGGTAGAGCGAGAGAGGCGGGGAGGGGGAGAACTTGGGATGAGTTATATTCAAACGACGCAGGTTCTCTATCATGCTTAAAATGCTAAAGACATGCCCAACGTGTCGGCAATAGGGATTCTTTCGAGGTAAAAGAAATCGACGGAAACGATATATAATATTATTAGTATAATAATATTAGCGTAAACATGCGTAAGTCTGAATTGAGAGCCTAAGTAAACTTTACTTTTTCTACAACCCAGATAACATGTATGTTGCATAAGATATCTTGGGAAAAGACGTCTTTTAGATATCTTATGCAACATAACCCAAGTAACACAACTTAAGTCACGATAACATCGAAATGACGCCAAAACGACATCATTTTGACTTGTTGTGTTACTTGGGAAATGTTATCTGGAAAGTTTTAATTATTACGAATGTTTAATAATTTTATTGCGAGAGAGACCTTCTTAGGAGCAAAGCAATTGGTTCTAGTCATCTAGTCAGGATTAACGCGATATGATCGTGGGATAATAATTTTTTAATCAAAATGAAAATTTGTGTAGTGCTTACTAAGATCGTTTAGAGTACTGTCGTCAGCACAATTAGGATCCGAAACCTTACTGTTACGCGCTCAATTGTCCCACAATGGAAGGACCATAAACCGAGGGCGATGGACAAGAAATCCCTCGATTAGACTCGGCAATACAATGCCGATATATAATCTGACCACTTAATCGACAAAATATAATAGTGAATTGAACGATTACGTTTGCAATCTTGTACCGTGGCTATTGGAATACAAAGCGAGTTATTTCAGTGAAATAATATTGCTTATGATTTGAAATATGCTTCACAAATCGATTGCTTTCTACAACGCAAATTACACAATACAAAAAAACATGTAGAGAATGTAAAAATTACATTAATTTTTACTATTTAGCTTTTAACGTTTCTATTAAAATTTAATTGCCTACATGAGAATATTCTCCAAAAATAATACAGACAAATATAAATATATAAGAAGTCTCATTTTTTCCGATACACTCTTCGTACTATTTTATATTTTGATAACAAGGCCACACTGCTGCAACATGCGACTTGTTGACACACGGCGGTGCCGTGAGACGCGAATGTGATTAAGTCTTGAGATTCTCATGCGCGCACGGGGGTGACGAACTGGGATTGGATTTGGCGTGAGGATGACATGTAGGGAGGAACGAAGGATGAGCCGTTTATCTCAGGCGTCGCTTTTCGGTTTTTCTCCCTCTCACAATTTCCCGACGTTCTCGCGACGCATTCTAGGCTCATCGCTTTCCCAAGAATCACGGCTTTCATCTCATCTCGTCTCATCTCATCTCATCTTATATATATCTCTCTCTTTCTCTCTCCCCCTCTTTCTCTCTCTCTTTCTCTTTGGTTACTTTATCCTCCTTCCTCGGAGGCGTTCCCCGAAACTCCGTGGTGCTCCTACGCGGGTACATCCTCTCTCTTCGCGAAATAATAAGCTCACTCTACTAAATTTATCATGAGCAGCCTTTAGAAGCAGCCTCCGCCAACAACGCGCGCCAGCTTACCTACCTACTGATATTGTAACGGCTTTTAATTCCGTCATCTGCCTTACGTTGCACGCATTCTAATTATCTTATGGTATCCGCAGTCCACACACACACATCTATTAATGTATATACATGTATATATACATATGCATATATATAATACATATATAGTATGTATTCACACATCTCATGTTTTCAAATAATTTTAGCAGCCAACGCTAATTACTCATATACTGCGTTATCACATTTTTGCATGAATTAAATAATTGTTAAATGACAATTTACCGAGTGCATTTAACATTTTATATTTTATAAAAGATAAATTAAAACATAAATATATAAAATAAGACGTTTTTTTGACCTATCTACTCATTTAATTAAAGCATAAATACTTTTTAATAATTTTAAATTACATATTCGTATACTGCTGTAAATAAAAGTTGTTAATGTATATCAATCTGTATAAAAATTATAATATTAGTTTTCTGAGCATAAATATATATTATATATTTATGTCCCGTATATTTATTAACTGTGATGAGAAATGAGAAAAAAATTAAAACGCAAAACATTCCATGTCATCCAATCTTCTAGAAAAAATCAGATTAATCAACAATCCCTTTTCCCCTCTATGTATTAAATTTATCTATATTGATCAAGTATGCAGGCATGTGCTCACACATTTATCTTATTATCTACTTTTAAGATTTTATATAAAATCATGTAAATAAATATAGCGTAATATACAACGTATGAAAGGAGCATATAAATATAACACATATTATAAAATCTTATTGAATTAGAATTATATTACATTAAGTTATTGTCTATTAACTATATTATATTACATAATAATCTATTATGTTATATATATCCCCTGAACAAAACCCCCTAAATGCATGGTTAATTAACCGATTCAAAATATTGTTTGCTATCTTTTGGATTTGGTTTAATGGTTTTGGAATCTGGCTGCCAATTTGCAGGACATACCTCACCATGCTTCTCAACAAACTGGAAAGCTTTGATCAATCTCAATGTCTCTTCAACGCTTCTGCCAACCGGAAGATCATTGACACAAAACTGTCGAAGAACTCCCTCCTTGTCTATGATGAAAAGACCTCTGAGAGCAATTCCTGAATCTTGCAACAAAACGTTGTAATTGGTTGATACGGTCTTGTTGAAATCACTCAGAAGAGGATAACCTAAATCTCCTCCAAGACCACCTTGCTTCCTTGGAGTATTAATCCATGCCAAGTGGCTAAAGTGCGAATCTGTAGATACTCCGATCACTTGCGTATTCAAGGCTTCAAATTCCGAGATCTTTTCACTGAATGCAATTATCTCCGTCGGGCAAACAAACGTACTGCAAATAAAATATAAAAATTAAATATTATACTAGACGTACATTAGAAATGATAATCGAGATAAAATTACATACAAATCTAACGGGTAGAAAAACAAAACAACGTATTTCCCTTTGTAGTCGCTCAACTTGATTTCCTTGAAGTCACCTTTAACTACCGCAGTACCAGAAAAATCCGGAGCAGGTTTCTGGATTTGCGGCCTATCGCTGAATAATTTTGAACTCACTGTCAAATTACGGACACCTTTCGTCAACAATGTGTTGTCAGTTCGCACCAACGGACTAATTGCAGTGGCAATCTACAAACATAAAGATTGAATAAACAGATTGAAGCATGGAAGAAACCCACCACGGATTAAAGAAACAATAATAGTACTTTTGTTTGTATCGATATGTTAATGCAGTGCAGAATTAACCACACTTGCATGCAATGAGTCGGCAAAATGTTAGAACTTAATCGAAACGTATGACAAGAGTTCGGTAGTACTTACCAGTGTTCCACTTTGTGTGCGCAGCGAAGCAAGTAATCGAAACATTGTGAGAACAGATAATACACCCTAAATTCGCTATACAGTTGTTTGTAAAACTCGCAGAATCGTAGAACCGAAAACTAGATGCAAGAAATTTCACCAATCCCTCTTGTCAACACGCGAACATCGCAACCGGTAGAACCGGAATAAAAAGGTTATGAAACACTGTGTGTGTGTGTGTGAGAGAGAGAGAGAGAGAGAGATATGCCAGCGTATTGCGCATAGTTTCTCTCATAAATATATATTGTGTATGTAACCTAATATAAATTCTACGAATTTAATAAATCATGTGCAAAATATAATAGCAAATATTTACATAATCTCATAAAAATAATTATAAAATCTTTTAATTTTATAAACGTAAAATTAAAAAATTAAAAAAGCAAAAGTCGGCAGCTCTAACTAAAATATTGTTCCTTGTATATATCTATTAAAAAAATTATTGAAAATAAAATTTTTTAAACAAAAATTATCATTTTTATATATGCAAAATGGTTAAAAAGTATAATACGACTAATGAATATAATTAATAATAAATTGCAAAAAATATGTCCATAAGCAACACACACAAAACAGAAATGTAATCATGTTTATTCAAATAACAATATTATAGAAGTCTTATATTCATTATTAAAATATATATATATATGTATATATTTTCATGTATATGTATATATGATATATAGATTTTTAATAGTAGTATTATAAACAAACATTTGACTATTCACATTGTATATTATTTCTATCAAATAATATGTATTATAAATCATATATATTTCTTATATATATATATATATAAATGTATGTTTAAAGAATAAGCAAAGATACTCCAAAAGCACATTTGAATAAATTTTCATTTAACTGAAACCTAAATATGAAAATTATCAAGACTTATAATTTATATAATTGTAAGAAGCGATAAAGTCTGTTATAGAGGGATAAAAATTCAACAATTCAAAGTCGATAATTCAACGATTCTTATTAGATTTTATATGAAATGTGAATTGTTAATTTAGTAACGTCTTTGTCAATTTACCAAGAAGACGTATGATCACAATGTTTGTTATTCTCTAATAACCACAAAACGATATTTCATATACATATAAATTCTATATTATAGCGATTTGAACAAATTCTTTCAGTTGGAAGCTGTGGCGGTCGCGTTTGGTGCAGGAGTGGACGTTGATGTAGATTCCTCCGTTACAATACGTCGATTTTTCTTTATCCTCTTCCATTCGCCATTCGTGTAATTCATTTGGAAATGAGTTTCAACCAACATCGGGACAGTTGTTCCGTCAGACTGTGTTACTTCTTCTACATTCTCCGAAAGCATTACCGTAACTATATTACCCAATTTCGGACAAGGATTATCTACAAGCGAAATGATTGATAGTATTATTAAATTTAATTTACAAAAGAGAAAAATATATGTGAAAGAGACATACCCCTCGAACCAGCCATAAAACCTAAAATAAGAGCTTTTTCTGGACGCGTTACTTTATTTGCAGTTCTAAACATTTCTTGTGCTTCTAACATTTGTTCTCGCTGTAATCCGATAACAATAAACAATAAGTATCCTATATTTACAATATATAATGCATGCAATTAAATCATTAACCTTACCGTAAGAGATAGGCCTTTTCTTGGGTTAGCTGCCGCATTAGTCGTAGTAGTCTGTATACGAATCTGTGTGACTGTCTGAGCTGGTCTGACAGTTTGCACAGCAATTGGCGTGCTTTCCACAGGTGTTATCACCGTCGGTGTAGTCACTGCCAATACAGCAGTGGGTGTTGTAGTGGTGGTAGTAGTTAACGTAGTAGCTGTTTAATACGAAATGTTTAATCAAAATCTGAACAAAATAACATGGTCTTTTTAGTAACTGCAACTTACGTGTTTGCTGCGTAGTTGTAACTGAAATACTGCTTGGCGTGCTAGGTGCGGTATAGGATTGCGTTGTAACTACTACAGTTGGTGTAACAGGCGTAGCAGGCGGATTTATTGAAGCCAATCCTTGCGCATACTCTGGAGTGGTAGTTTCTACAACTGATGGAGCTGCTGAATTCTTTTCTGCCACAGCGGTCGCTTGTGCTTCCACTGCTTTTTTCTGTTGCTCTTCGAAATCTATCATCTTTTTCCTCTTTTTTGCTACAAATCCCATAGGCTGCTCAGTAATGTCCAGCAATTTAATACCACCATCCTTTCGAATTCTGCTGATCGATGTTCTATTGGACATAGAGGTGTTTGTAAGCGATGGTGACCGAAAACCGCTCGTTGGAACTCTACTTGGGATTCCTTTCAAAGGTGCTAAAACAAGTACATACAATGCAGAATATTGCGGATAACACAAAAGTAACATGCATTTATAAATTTATATATACTTGTATCAGTCATTTTTCTTGGCATTCCTCTGCTTCTTACTGGTACAGTAGGAGCTGTGCTCTTTTTGAGATTACTAGCGGCATCAGTGCTTTTTTGAAGCAATTCTGCTCTTAAGGCTGCACTTTTTGGTTTCCTCTTAAGAGTAAAATGTTTGACTGGCGTAGGTTGCTGACCTACCACTGAAGTTAATGCAGTCTTGTTAAGATAATGACACTCTAAGGGAAGCATAGCAGGATCATTCTGTTTCTTGAGAAGTTTCCGTAAATCATTGACTAATTCACCAAAAATTGGTCTATGTTCATCCAGATCAGTAATGTCTGTATTTAAAGAACCAGTTGATGGAAAAGTTTTCATCGCTTCGGATAACATTGATACCCATAATTCACTGTCCACAGCTGCAACCTCAATAATCTCCTCCAGTTCTGCACGCCACTGTCACCAGGTTTAGATAATAAAATTTTAATAAAATAAAAACACAAAAAAATTCTAAATCCATTAGTAGACGAATGCTTATTAGAAATATGAAATCACTATTAATTTCGTCATTTTAGAGAGCAAGTATATTTCGGGAAAGCGATACTCGATGAAAGTATGAAAATATAAAGATAGAGGAGAACACTTACCTCTTCAACATTACGTCTGGGTATGTGAAAAAACGACAGGAGTAGTTTGAGTTTAACCTGCGTTTGCAAGTCGGGAAAACAATCCTTGATGTTCCGCAACACCTCGGCATTGAGTTGCGAGCAAATTGAGCTGCCGGTCCAGCTATCGTTTGATGTACCAAGCTTATTATGCAGCCACAACGATGTATCACTGTCCCTCACATTCGCCATATTGGAGTCGTTTGCTTCCGGCGCGTGCCGTACCTCGCTATAGTGCGCCACATGCGGTGACATGCGGTTCCCGCCATGAAGCAACGAGTGTGCGCGCGTATATCGACACATGTCCTTCCACTGGCCACTGGGTACCCGTAGCCCGTAGCCTATAAAGCTGCCTTTTCATGCTGACAGTCGACGCTCATTTTTGGCGTTAAAATAGAGCCCGCAGCACACACTTTTGCATAACGCATAGTTTATAAATGAATCAACTAATCAGAATCTTTCCTTTCCTCCCATTCCATGGAAAAGAAGAATTTTCATTGGTTGATTCCTTTATGCACTATACATTATGCGTTATGCAAGAGTGTGTGCTTTAAAGCGGGGAGCACAGATTCTTGCTTAACGCATGACACATGAGGCATAAGAAATTGAACCAACCAGAGTTCTCTATTACATGGAAGGAAAAGAAACGGAGAACTTCGATTGGTACATATTCTTATGCATTACGTGTTATGCGTTATGCAAGAGTCTGTGCTCCCCGCTTAAATCACGTAATAAAAATTGATAAATATCAAGCGTCAATTTTGATCACGTGACCTATTTTGACGCTGGATTCACCCTGCACTTGCGCCATACGACACTCTACAACCAATCAGAAAACAAGATTCCGATGATACGAAGCAAAATCCATCGGAATCCTGTTTTCTGATTGGTTGCAAAGCCTCGTATGACGCACACGGCACACCGGATGCAGGGTGAATCCAGCAATATAATCTTTCCACCATGAGTCATGATACACCATGTTATCCCTTCCATCCTTAGAACATATATAAATGGAAGAGGCGTTGCCTATACTTCCCATAGGCCCATGGCTCGCGCTGATGCAACATTTGTGCGAGAGAGAAAGGTAGTAAGGGATAAATGTTCCCAATGCGCATGCGCAGCACACGTTTTACACATCTGTGTAATGTACGAATGTGTAAAAACACTAACCAACTGCACAATTCACACAAGGGTGCGTTCCGTTACTCGCATGATGCGCATAATGCATCGTTTATCTTTGTTGCTCACCAAATGTTAAATAAGGACAATGGATGCATCATGCACATCATGCGCGATACGGAACGCACCTCTAGATGACGGTGCTGCGCACGCGCATTGCTAACATTTATCCCTTCCATCATGGATTGTAGACAAACGAGATGAGGAATCCTTCCAATTCTTTTCGTTCACCCGATGGAACATTGGTGTGCCAGCTTTTTGCTTTGGTTTGGTATATTCAAACGCAGTTGTGTGAGTTGTGTGAGTTGTGTTCGGTGAGATGTGGCTGCACGCGTTCACCTCGATTTATGCGTCTTTCTCCAATTAATCAACTGCGAATTGCAAACATGTTAAGTTCGAATGTTGTTTCAGATTCTCAGGAATCTGCATTGATGGACGACGAAACGTATAAGGATATAGAGAAAACTTTGTAAGTAACTTTCATTTAGTTCTGTTGCTCGTCTATTGTACCGGTCGGTCGCGTTTCTGTATCATGAATATGTTCTTTCACACAATGAAAGGCTTTTCTCAATTAAATGCTTTAAAAAAGGATTTGATTCAGCCTAAAACAAAGTTAATTTAGTAATATACAGTCAATTGTACGAAAGACAGATGCATGAGATGAACTTGGCCAAAAACATTCAAACAATAAAAGATGATGCAATATTCAGGTCACAGTACAAATGCTCCGATCACCGTTCGAGACCACCGTTCGAAACTATGGGTAAAGCCTACGGCACATGATACTTGTTTTCTTGCTGGTTTACCTGATAGATCCATTGTGTTGGTTGTGTACTGCTAGTCATGGCTTTGCATGTATTAACTCATTTACGAGTTAGCTTGATGTTTGATGAACAATTATACAGACGTACACATGTAAGATATAATATACAATAATATAAAAATTATATTGAGACATAAGAGAAAATGGATCATAAAATATATATATATATTTTTTTTTTTATAATATATATGCGGGCTGCTAACATAACGTTTCGCATGCGATCTAGCAGGAAAACGAGCCGGCTTAATTGTTTATTACATACACAGTCACAAAACAAAAATGGATACCAGTCGACGCGTTTTTTTTTTTATGAAATGAACGAATCTGGCAGAAAAAAGTATCGCTCTGCTCCGTGAATCGAGATATTAATCGTTAAAGTTGACCGACTATTCAAGTTAATGAATCTGTCATAGCTATGAAAAAGTCTGTGAAGCTGGCACTTTATTTTTAAAAATCGAAAATTTTCTTAACAATTCTGCTTACGCCCGTAATAGTTTTATATCTTTCCTGTTAGGAAAGATATAGTTCTGTTGATTTAGTTTAAAGAAAATAAAATAAAAATATGAGGTGCTAACTTTGCGTGGCATTTTAGTTTCGAAAAAATTGATTTTATTATGAAATTTTATGGTTCCCGAAGAGTTTTATGTAGTTCCTGATATATTTTAGCAATAATTTTTTAAGCATTTTCAAATAAATTTTTATCTGAGAGCTGGCATCTCAAGTTTCAAAAAATTTATTTTTATTATGAAATTCTCTTATTTTCGAAGAGTTTTACAGTTCCTGATAAGCTTTAGTAACAGTTTCGTCCTTTAAATACTTTTAAACACTTTTTTAATATGAGCTCTGGAACCTTATCACAAACGGTGAAGTATCTCTTAACAGTCAGTTCCAGCCGACTTTTTAATATTTTCCGAGAATTCTGCAATAGTTCCGACGCTTTCTATAGATTTTGTTCAGAGTTTCAGCCTTTAAGTATTTTAAAATAATTTTTTAATCTAAGCGCTGGCACTGCAAGAATAAAATACCTCATAACAGTCAAAAACTGGAACTCTGAACAAAACCTATACAAAGCGTCGGAACTATCGGGAAATGCCAAAAAGTCTGTTGGAACTGACTGATAAAGGGCTTCAGCACAAAGATGATCGTAACTGAGTAGTGAAACGTGATTCGTAGGTCAACGCACAATGTTTTGGCCAATCTACAGCTATGACTTACGTTCCACGACTCAGTTATGGTTATCTTTGTGCTTAGGCCCAAAGTCAAAATTTTTAGTCGTAATCGTAATTCGTAAGGTCTAATCGATCAATCACAATCAAAATTGTGATCTCGCGTTTTAAAACGCTCGACTGCGATTGACCGACTTGCTTACGGTCTTACGATTACGACAAAAATGTTTGTACGTGTAATGGCCATTCTATAATAAGCCTAATAATCACAAATCAGAAATTAGAAGCTAGAAATGGACCAATCACAGTCATTTTTAGTTCCTAACTTTTGATTTATGACTTATAGCTTATTATAGAATGACCATAAGTCCGGAGAGCCGTAAGAAATACACCAATTACAGTCGAATGCGAGTAGAATAATTGACTATGATTCGTCCATTTCTTAAAGCTTAAGGCTTAAAAGCCTATTGTAGATCTTTAGGAAATGACTTATTGTAGAAAGCCTATTAGACCGGATCTACAATAGATTTTTAAGCCTTAAGCCATAAGGAATGGACGAATTACAGTCAATTAAAGAATAATTGACTATGGTTCGTCCATTTCTTATAGCCTAAGACTTAAAAACTTATTGTAGATCTCCCTGGTGAAAAAATTTCGCAGAAATTATTCTATGTTTTGGAACATTTCAGTGAAATTTCTGAAAATTTGCTAAAATTTCGCTGAAAGTAAATTTTTCTGCTAACATACTAAAAAATTGCTGAAATTTCTTTGAAATTTCTCTGAAACTTAGCTGAAATTTTTCTGAAATTTTTGCCGAAATTTCTCTGAAATTTTGTTGAAAATGAACTTTTCAGCTAAAAATCGCTGAAATTTTTCCGAAATGCCGAAATTTTGCCGAAAAGTATTCCAAAACATGAAATAATTTCAGCGAAATTTTTCTACCAAGACTGGGAACCATGTAAACCTAAATGTTGTGTTTATGTGAACCATGTAAACTTAAATTTTGTATTCATTTGTTTTGTTTTTTCAAAGCGGTGGTACATTGCCGCTACCGGAAGATATGAACGCATTTGATATAGAAGACAAATATGATGTATCTATCGACTCCATGGATATCCCTCCGGGAAAGAGATTAAAAAGTCAAACAGAAGAAGATGACGATATTTATTACTCATGTGGGTACGCCGGTTATTTAGCCCCTCAATTAAATTTCCAGTATACCTTGGCAGAGAATGGTGGACAGGATTGGTCGGTAAGCAAACTTTATGTATAATTTAAAACTTGCATTAAACCTAGAATTTATAAAATATTTATGCAAAGTATGTTGAACTGTACTTATTTAATTGTTTTTATTTCATGAGTTATATTGAAATCTATTATCACACATAACATGTTCTTACTTGCAAATCAATTTTGTCTTTTGATGATAATTGCAATTAGTTTTTATAATTTTTGTATGGGATATTTCATGTAACTTGCAAACAATTTCTTGTATCATCTTACTCATTAAATTGTAAGAAGTTAAAGTAAAATAATAAAGATGAAAAAGTAAGAGATTTTGCATGGAAATGCTTGATTTAGTATTTAATTATTAATTACTAGTATACTGTACTGTTAAAAGTACGTAGGACTGTTTTTTGTCGCTATAATAAATTGTACTTTCTGTCTTTAAATATATGGATACTTTCCATTTGGTGACACAAATCGATATAAATCATTCTTAATATTATTATTTGAGTTATCGGAAACATCCAATAATGTTTGTATCGATTTGTGTCACAAAATGGAAAGCATTCATGTTTAATTCATTTTAAGTACAATTGTATATTAGTTTGGCTACAAAAGACAATCACCTTATGAATCTGCTTATTAGATCTGATCATTTAAACTTTCATACAAGTTATCAGATTAATCTGTTTATATTGTAATCTTAACTGTTTAATGTAAAATGTTTAAGAAGGTTGTAAGGCAAATGCAATATGTTAAGAATTAATTGAAAAAATTACAGACTATTCTAAATTGCATTTAATAATAATACAAAAAAAATAGAGACAGTTAACCATCTGGATCAAA
>NW_017299966.1:823570-843467 GCF_001594075.2 Trachymyrmex cornetzi
TGTAAAGTTACCTTGAGATGCAGACATTAATTGTTCAGTAAATAAATAAAATTTGTTATTTGTTATAAACTAATGGTGAATCTCAATGAAACTTTGCATAAGTCATATTTAGTACTTAATATATTTATATAAAAACATTTAGATTTTTCTTATTTTAACAATTTTTATTTATAACGATAAAACTAATAACAAATAAAATAAATAATCTATAAAAATGTGTTGCTCAATAAAACCAGAATGTTATAAACACAACTTTCACATGTATGTAGTTTGTTTAAAGCGTCAATATTAATATATGTGTTTTATGCCCTCACAACCTCCTTAATGTATTTAATCAAATATTGTATACCGCAGGTGTAAGCTTTTTGTGTAGTAGATAAATTGGTGCTAAATGTATCTTACGTATCAAATGTGATGATTTTCTGTTAACGTTGATATAAACTAAACTATTTTATGAACCAAACTTTTATAATGTTGCATATAGTATGTATGATTCTTAGTATTATTCTTTTTTATAGTTATAATAATTTAATATATTTATTTATCTGTTTATTTTTTTCATGTAGTACTCTCAAAAATCGAAAAGAGTGTTTCTAAAAATGGAAAAGACACTGCCTTTACGATTTACATGGGAACCAGCTGCATCCGGTTTATTTTTGCGTACAAAATTAGTTTTTGTATTAGAGCAATATAAAAATGATCCAGTAAGACGATGCCCTAATCATATAGCATCGACCAATTATATTAATCAATCAATGGATCCGAAAAGAATTAAACATGTAGTCCATTGTGTTAATCATGCCGCGAGTATCTACGAAGAAGAAAATGAACATCTTTCTATCTTAACACCGCTTTGTACACCCGAACCTGGCTCGCAATATTTTCCAATGTGCTTTAAGTTTTTTTGCAAAAATAGTTGTACATCCGGTATGAATCGTAGGGATACTGAGCTAGAATTCACTTTAGAAGATGAAAGAAAGCAAGTTTTAGCTCGCCAAACATTGGGAATTAAACTGTGTAGTTGTCCCAAACGCGACAAACAAAAAAGTGAGGCAGATCTGGAACGATCTGTCAAACGAGAGTTTTTAGCATCGGGAAAAAAGCTACCGTCTTGTGACACACACGTTTATAAAGTTGAATTAAATATTGTCGGCAAAGAAAATTATTTATCAGTTTATAAACATGCATATGATATTATGGCCGGTCAAGCAGCGAGAACTGGTCAGCATGAATGTTTTAAGCCATATATGGATGAAATATCACGCAAAGTGCCTTTAAACCATTAATAATTCCAAGTTTCAAATCCCGTTTTTGCACGACAATTTTCATTTAATGAAAAGAAATAGATTAAGTTTTAATAGATAAGATTTTTTTTATTGAAAATGTTTCATTTTTGCTAATTAATTTTTTATCTTATAAGTATGCATGTGCATGTCGTGATTTTACTACGTTTCGATGTTCGTAATTAATGTTTACATATTCTGTTTATGTATTAAATGCTAAAAATGTATTAAAATAGCATTTTAATTAATGACTACTATTTTTACGAGTTACAAAATGAAGTTAAAAAATGGTATTTGTTAAGCATAAATTTAAATACCAAGTTAAATCTCCTATGATATCCTACATTATACAGAATATTCGAAAATACGCGAATTAAAGTCTTTGAACAACTAACAAGGAAACACATACAAGTATCTTTCCTCTTTTTCAATTTTAAGCTTTGCATATTGTAATGTCAATGTGTAATGTAAAATAACAAAATGGAAAGAAATTTTATAAGTACATACATTTTATAAATGCTTGTGCATATTAATGTCCGTTTCCATCAATGTAAGCTTTAATCTCGGTTCAACTTACTTTTCATTTTTTTATAATTTTTAGAACTAGAAAAAGATGAAGTAAATTTTGAACAGAGATTGAAGTTAATCTACGTTGATAGAAATAAAACAAATCTTTGACAGAAATCAAGTTTTGTTATGTTATTGTAATGAATAAAGTATGTGTATGTTCGATTGTACGTAGTAAATATCTTTGCAATATCTATAGACTAAATATATTTTATTTTAAATAATTTTATTATTTTTTAATTTTTACTAAAGGCGTATTCTGATATACACTGCCAGTACTGAAAATCTACAGTATATGTAACGTGAACTGTAGATTTTCAGTACTGGCAGTGCATATCGGAACACGGCCTAACTAGTATTATTTAGTTTTACTAGAACTTAATTTTCCGTTGTGACTCGTAAATTTTGAAATATTCTGATACAATAGTTAGTACACGTTCATTAATTAAGATTTTAAATAAGTACTTATACGAGGGTCGTTTGAAAAGTTTTGAGTCTCAATATGAAAATGGCGTTACTCATTAAAACCCATTCTGGTACTACAATCGTTTGCAAGATATTTGTGAAAATTGTAGTCATTTTAACTTCAAAACTTTTCAAACAACCCTCGTACTTTACATTCGAAATAATTAATACATTATGTATTATCACATGTTAAATTGTGTCAATGAAAAATAAATACTTTTGTTACTTTTTTATATAATTTTTGTATATTCTTTGTATGTCCTTTTAATATGCATTTTGCACTAATTAAATGTATAATAATAAATTTGTTAAGAATAACAAATATATCGGTCTCTTCACATATATAATCTATCATTTGCTCCATATTCTACTTGTATTTCAATGGTTTTCAACAATAATGCATTTGGCAATGGGGCAATATGCTGCGAAGATAATGTCGTAAAATTCTCGAGACTCGCTACATGTCTTCGTAATTGTATTTCTGTACCATTGTCACCCCAAGCGTGCAATATCCATTCCCATGTGTTCGAATACGTCATCTTGGCAGGATGTGTCATCCATGCTATTTCATCTCCATGCTATATAAGAATAATATGATTTTTATATTTCTGCAAAAGTAGTTATTTTTGTCTATGAACTATGTAATATAAAGCATTTTCTAAGATAAAAATATAGACTATATAATATGAATTCTTTGCAAAACTTCATATTATCAAATTTAATAATGCTAGATAAAGTAATCCAATCTTGATTCACATACACAGATATCTTATTTTTTTATCTCGTACATTCGAAATACTTTTTCTATCTTGTTCCGTTTTTATACACACGTATACACACAAATTGTAAAGATAATTTATTCTGAATTAAAAAATGACTATCTAAATTTTAATATGTATGTATCCTAAAAGAGTATATAAAATTTTTTCTATTTCCATCGTATATATATATATATATAATTACGATACCAATATATACGAATATTTTTAATTAACATTAAGATGAATCAAATTGTAATTGATTGTATTGGATAAAGTATACGGTAAATTTTATATACATTCAAATAAATATTTAATCCAAATAAAAGAATCATTAGAAGTAATAAATACTTTCTCCATATCAATATAATTAGATACTTACGTACAATATAATTGAAACAACGAAATGATACGAACTTTGAATTGTTTTGTTAAAGATAAATATGTTATACCTGAAAGAAAAACATGTTGCTTCCATGATGGAATATGTAAAGAGCGTCGCGTCCGAAAGGAAGCGGAAGAGGAATTCTTGCGCTTCCAGAATAGAAATGAATTTGCGGCACCTTATGAGTCTTGATATGTTCCAGCAGAGAGTCAGACATCACTACTTCTGTACAAGATTGCAAAAGCGGACATATCAGCTGTATACAAGACACAGAATCCGTGGAGCCACCCCAAATTGGTGTCTCAGGTAAACTTAGCGATTGCTGACTAGCATTCGCTGCAGATGATTCAACAATTTGCGAAGAGTCATTAATGCGAGCTTCGCTGTCCTTCGACAATTCGCCGGTACTGGCTGATTTAGTGCGATCATTCAATCGCACGCGTAAACTGTTAACATCTCCATTAGGAATCGCCACGGTTTCTTCCGACATGTCAGATACTCGTATTAGATTATCCACGGAGGCGGCTTTCTCTCTGTCCCCGAGCAACAATCTAGCTAATAAGAATTGTCTCGGTTTCGAAGCAGTACAGTTGTTCTTTGACTGATTTATAATTGGAGTCTCTCGCTTCTTGCTAGTTTTACCAAACAATTGATCACGTAAGTTACAACGATCGGTTATAATAGATGTTTTGTCTATTTTCTCGTCGTTATCCATGTTAAAGGCATCGCGAAGTGCTCTATGCAATTTATCTGCTAGAAGACATCGGCCTTGGCCAAGCCGGACTCTACAGACCGGACAACGCGTCGTTTTCGGCCTGCAGACGACGCACAGAATATGACCATGAACACATTGTGAGACTGGAGGCGCAGCGCTTTCTAAGCAAATTGGGCATTCCAAGGCACGGACCTAAAAAAGAAAATTATGACAAACACATCCTTGATGCTTCATTCGAAAAAAAAAATTTTATTTTTAATTAGTATTTAAAATATTTAATTATGTTACACTGGTATGGAGGGAAAAAATTATGTTTATGTAATTGTAGCTTATAGTTTAATTTTATAATATTAGTTTCTTGGATTTAATAATAGATTGACCAGTTAATGATTAATTGTGCGTTGTTAATGATAGAAGACTAATAATAAGAATTCAATGAATAATATAAAAAATAAATGATTATTAACACGATCCGCTCATTTAATAAATGATCTATAAAAATAAGAAAAAAATAAAAGTGACTCTATATTTTGTGAGTTGTAAAATGTGCATGCGCACCGTTCCTGATAATGCATTTGCAAGATTTCTGGCTACATTTGGAAGTGGACCCTTCAGAGCTAGCCCACTATCATTCTGTTCCTCTTTTTGATGCGTGTATCTCCAAATAAAAAAATTTAAATCTCGCACATCTTCCTCATTATGAATTAAAGTAGCAACGTCCTTGATCTTTAGCCCCAATAAATCGATGTCGTCAATGCTCAATAAACAATCACCCGCTCTAAGTGATGGAGCATAATAAGAAAACAATTTATGTGTGAAATTAATTTACGCAAAAATATACTTATACTTGATTTAATATATAAAATTACGTGTTATATCAATATATGTATAACTTAAAAAAATATATATACATTTTCAACTTTTGTATCTATGCGATGTACTCAGTAATTTTTAAAATCGGGTAAAACTCACCTTAATCCTGCTAAGTCAGCAGGAGTATTATTTTCGACATAGCCGACCCACGGATACGGATCCCATTTTGATTTGGTCAAATGAAATCCATAAGATTTACCATGTATATATGATTCCACATTGCCTTTCCGCATTTTAAGAACCATTTTTCCTGGCGGAAGTAAATCTTCTTTGGGTAGAGACGTAACGATTCTCACGCCTGCCGCTTCCGCCAAAATTTCAGGATACGAAAAATGCGACATGTTTTTTCGCACTTTATTATTATTATTTGTTTTATTAATACTATATATATATGTATAAAGAGTAAGTTATTTTACATAACATTCTTCACTTTCACTTTCAACCATATGAATTTTTCTTAATAACAGAGTATAACATTCGAATAAATTCGAATAAACATTCGCAATTTATTCATGGACTTTATCGCTCAATACGTGTCAATTCATTTTGATCTTCAAAGTACTTTGAACAAGAGCAGTACTGCTGTGGAAGCATTGAGTCGTGTCTGATCTCTTAGCGAAAGAGAAAAGTCACTTACTTGTTTACCTTCACCCATTTACACATTCTTGACATTGAATCTTACGTCATATTACGATGAGACGCACATCGTTTTCCTTTTTTATTCTAATACACATCAATACAATGTTTCGGAAATATTTTCAATGAAAATTGCATTTCGTACAGCTATACATTATATTCTAATTTATATAATATATACATACTTAGCAGTCTTTATAATATGAAAATGGAGTAATACTTTAATTAATTAAGATTCTTAATACTTTACAATGGCCAAAATTAAACGATGCCATACTAATTCGTGATCGTATTAATATAAACGTATTACGCAATGTTTACATTTTGTTATAACGCATAAATAAATAACATATTTTGTATTAGTTTTCATTTGAAGTAAATAAAATATAAGGGAATGTATTATTCTGCTTAATATATATGTATGGTATATATACATACACACATATATATATATATATATATGTACACACATATATACTGACAGATGTTACAGCCAAAGCGTTAACTCAATAAAGACCGGTTGTTTCATCTTTTTGGTAAATTTTACCTGTTGGATAAGTAGCAAGATTACCCAATCACATCCGCAGATTACCAGATTTATCTCACAGGTAAAATTTACCAAAAGGTGGAACAATCGGCCCCAAATGTATACACTTACTGTAGTCTACTGTAGTCAAGGTATACATTTACTAAAATTAACACTTTGACTATGACATAAAAAAACATAATGCTTTGTACGTTTTAATACAATACGTAATATGTATCTTACATTCTCGATTATATGGTATTGTTACATTGGAAGAACATACACCGAGATTGTCATTAGCAGGCCTAGATTAAAATGGCAAACAAAACGGCAATTGGTTTTATATACATTGTAGAGAAAAATGTATTTATATTATATAACTCATGACACAATTGCAGGAAGATCAAGTGTAGAAAAATTTTAACATAAAAAATATACAATAAGTGAAAAAATTCTCGTCTTTATTACATAATGTAATAAGATCAACTCAACATTCAAAGAATCTACTATTAAAATTTAATGAGACAATGTACCTTTGGTTTTTATTTTCAATGGGACAAATTAAAAAACTGTATTTCCTCTATGATCGAATGGAAATAGCATAAAGGCCTACTAACCATTAACATTCTATTTACAATAAAAAATAACCTTGTTTTATAAAAATTAACTAATTATTTAAAATCAATTATTTATAACAATTATTAAAAAATAGATACTTGTATAATAGCAAGAGGTATCAATCTCATTTTTAATTGTTTACGTCTAAAGTCAGTTCTAATTATAGATAAGTACATAATTGTTTAAAATAAAATAGTATGGATGTTGCATGACAGAGAAGATAATCTTACATATTCGCAGGTATAAAAATCTCACAATATTGACAAGCATAAAAATAGATGATTAACTTCCTACTGATATAATATGTTAAGACATTGGCTCAGTGTATGCAAAGTGGTATGCGCCATAGCTTTGAGAACTAAGAGATCAGAGTCCAGATGCAAATCCGAATTTTCAATAGATTGTGCTAGAGCAAGATTGTGCTTCTCCACCTTTCTCAATTGTTCCTGGCAATTGGCAAAGGCATCTAATACTTCCAGCTTAACAACAGGATTCCTACTCGAATTCCCAGAATGTTCTCGTGGTGGCAATGGAGGATGGCTGCTGGCTATCGCCCTAGTATACATTTCTGTGACTGCTCGTAACTTATCCACCCATTCCTGGCGTGCTCGTGCATCTGTGGCTCGTAGTTTGATCATGTCACCTGAAAAGATATCGCGAAAACTTAATAGTCAGATTAAATCAAACATCTATATTTATTATAAGAAAAACAATCAGCAATGATTTGATTTAATCAGATATATACCAGTAGCAGAATTGACGGTGAATGTGTTAGAATCTTCGTCACTGGGGGCTATTACAGCTCCTGCTAGATAAATCGAACACCGTGGCCTCTGATTCTTCTCAGACTCGCTGAGAAAGTAATGCAGCTCGCCGGTCTCTGGACTCAAGATAAACCAACGGTATTGCCAGCCCTTCATGGCATTCGTATATTTGTGTAGCAAACCCTCGTAAGGGTGTCTCGTTTGCACGTTCATTGTTTATCACTCTCGCTTTTTAATTGGAAGCCTTTTACTTGATGAACAGCAGGACTTTCGCGCGAGATATGTCATTTGAGTTAAAGCGATCGTGCTCGGTCAGTCGCTATCTAGAGAGAGGTTAGGTTATCGTAAAAAAAAAAAAAAAAAAAGAAAAAGATTAAAGATTCCGTCATCTATTGCAATCCATTGTCACGCTGTGTATGGTGAAACCATGGAAGAAGACACCATAACTGTAAATACGCAGCAATTTACATATTCTATCGTTTCACTTGTGACCAGCTCGATACTTTAATCTTACGAATAGTCCAATATTTCCATAAAATTCGTTTATTTATACGAATCATTTAAGTAAGTAGGTACTAGGTCTGCCCATCGAGCAATTAAACATGATTGGTTGGATTCACAGGTAAAAATCAATGGGCGCGTTCAAGTTGACAAAGCGGCTAGTCTGCTCGTCGAGTAAATGAACATAATTGGTTTGTTACTTATAGATCCAACCAATCATATTCAATCACTTGGTAAGCATGCCTAGCCACTTTGACGTTTTGAACTCAACCATTTTATACTCATTCGCTCGGCAAGCATGTCCAGCCACTTTGCCGGCTAGAACTTGCCCAATGATGTTACATTATTTATGTATACATAAAATAATATATATTATTATCCCTTACCGTACCATCTACAATTTGGTGCCTCATTCATACCATCAAGGGTCACTTCAAATCTCTTCGTTTTTTCACCTCTTTAAAATAATTTTAAAAATCGCTAAAAATTTACCAACATACTTTCAACTTTCTAGAATAAATATTGACTATTTTGGAAAATAATAAAATGTAGTATATAATTTATAATTACCGAAAGACTCAAAGAAACTTGCACGAATAGGAATTGCTCGGTCACTAGTTACCCATATTAGTACGGTAAAGGTTATTATTATCATTTACAATATTACGATATGCGATATGTAATAAAAAAAAAATGAGATATAATCTTTTATATAAAATACATAAAAGTAGCTCAAATTGCTCAAGAAAAAATAATTTTTTTAAATAATTAAAATCGTTAATAAATATATATGAAAAAAACAATATTATGAGAAACTGATATGCTTCGATTTTTTTATTAAGAAAAATACAGTCTCTATTTTAAACTTAAATATTCATAGCAAAAAAACGTCTTCGCAAGTATAAACTAAACATGGAAATAAAACTAGTTCTCGAAAAACAAAATATGATAACAGTAGACTGAAACATCAAATAAAAAGAGTCATGTAAGTTAAAAGTAATAATCAAATACATAATTATGTCCACTATTTAAAATATATAAGTGACAACGCAGTCTTTAAGATCAAAAATCTTTAAGATCAAAAATTATCTTAATTCTACACAAGATCACATAATCTATCAAATACGCAAATTAAAATTTTTACGAAGACTACACGAGACTGTGTTTAATTAGCATGTCATGAACGTCTGGTACTTCGATTTTATAACAGCCATCTTCAGAGTATTCGACAATTTTAATTTTGATGAATGAATTTTCCGTTATTAACTCCTTTAATTTCTTCTGTACCGCTTCCGAATGCTGTCCATTACGGTCGACTGGTGCTAAATCTGTAACACAAACAATAGATAAATTTGAATATAAGAATTACCTTTAAATTAAGATGGAATCATATGATGTTCAATTTCTTAAATGATAAGCAAGCATGCACGTGTGCATACATGCATGTTGATATGCTTGCTTTAATGCATAGTCTGACGTTTGATAAATAACTATGAAATTAGCAATTATTTCTTTTGATTAGTTCATGCAAGGAAATAAGCTATAAAGTAATCGACGCGAAACTCGCATTAATTAGAAATTATAAAAAATTTACACAAAAATATTATTAAAGTGCAATATATATCAGTATGCAGCACTTAATATATAAACAAATTGTAGCATACATCAGGCATGTCTACATGCATGCTTGTCATTCAAGAAATCAAATAACATGTAATTCCATCTTTATTAACAACTTTGATACTCACTGACAAGATTACACATATTCGCAAATGCTTGAGGTAAAATAAAGTCTTTGGGCATTAATCTTATATCTTTATGCTCTACTAATTCTACATTCCCATAATCAATAAAAAAAATTTGAGCTGTCCTTTGTGATTCCTTAGGATTGAGACAGACTGCTCGATACCAACTCCCATCGTACAATGCCAAACATAATTCTTGCGTTCTCGGAATATAATACTCCATTTTTTCACAATACTCTTTCAACTACAATAAAATAAGATTATACATTATTGTGTGATAATAAACACTTCGTAATAACATTTCATTTACCATTGCCGGCATCACTTCGAAGATATGGGTCATTAATTCAAAATCTTCAGGACCAATCATGTATGATGTTACATCCTCCTTCACTGCATATACTACCAGTGCATTTACTGTATCACCCACACGTCCTAAACTTGCTATTTTGATGTCGTTGAACATATAGCATGTGTTATCTGTACAAAATTATAAATTTGCAGTTCTTTATAAAACAAAATATACATATATTACGAATATATGGCAATATATATACATATAACAAAATGATCAATGTACTTGAAGTACAAAGAAAGATATAATACATCGACGAATTTTTTATTAAATAAAAATTATCTTGCATGTTAAAATTTTTAAGGGTTTCTTACATTAAGGGAATTACTATTGAAAGATAATTAAGTAGCAACGTAATGTATTGAAATTCTTTGTATAAATTGTGATGAGAAATATTACATTATTTTCTAAAAATATTATAATTTGTGATTAATTACCATTATTATTTGCTTGTTTCCATCCTGGGATTAACAGCTGATTTATTTTATCATTAATACATTCTCCTGTGTCGGCAATCGTCAAACGAACTCCATCCTTGGATAAACCCTCGAATGTACATATTAGAGGCATTTCTGTACCTGATATATGGCGAAGATACATGTCAACTTCTTGATTCATGGGTATGTCACGAGGTACATCTTTTAAGATTACTTTTATCGCACAGCTTTGTTGCTATAACAAGCATATAGACTTTGATATACAAATTAACATGTATTTTTTTAATTAATGGAAATAATCAATTTTCATATTATATCTTAAATATATGTTACATTATGTTATGTTGCATTTTATATTCTTTAATCCAACTTTTATATCATATTGTTAATTTTATGTTTCGCTTTTGCGTTTTTACAAATGTTAATTATCTACTCTTTTTTCTGATTAGAGTAGCAGATTTTGCTGATGTCTTACCATTTTGTGCACCTATACTTTTAATTTTTCCCGTCAAATTCTATAATTGCTATGTTATTTGTTTATTTTGTAATTAATGCACAAATAAATTAAAATTGAAATTGAAATTAAATAATCCTATATATATTTTTGGTCAAAGTGAATTTTAACGTTTAATAATATCTACTACATATAAATTTTTTTCAAATATATTTCAGTTTTATAAACAATGTTTTTATCGTCTTAATATGCACATCAGTACCTGTGAATGATATGGCATGACTTTAAGATCTTTTATGTCAATTTCAGTTAGGTTACCGAAATCAATATATACTATCTGAGCTTTATTATTCTGTGTCTTAAGTACCATTGCACGGTAACTGTTACCATCTTCTTCGAATGGCGCAATCACTACTTCTTTATCAGGTGGAGGTTCGGTTAGGTATGGTGCTGCAAAGTGAAAAAAATAATTTGCAATTCTTTATATAATTGTCAATTTATCTCATTATATTATTCAGTTATTTTACCTGTTTGTGCATATTGTGCAACAGATTGCATAACATTATTATAATATTCTACATCCGCTTCTTCTAAAGAGCGTGCAAACATACAATAATGATTTCGGTAACTTGTAAGACATATCTAAAATCAATCAACAGAAACAATGAAACTTCAATCAATAATAAAGTAATAATAAAGCAATAAATATATTGATATGTTATCGTTTATTTGCTACAACATAATTAAAAACAAAATTAAAAAATTAGAAAATTACAATAAAAAAATCACTTTTACACATTATTCGTAAAAAAGAAACAGAGAGAGGAACATTTAAAAAAAAAACATGTAGAAGTACATACTTTTATTCTACAATTAGTTTTTACATTATTAATTGCATTTTAAATTTAATAATTTAAAATATTCGAATTTATTTTCTGAAAAACTTTTTTTTTAATTGTATTATGTTGTAGTAAATAAGTGATATTATACCTTAGATCCACTCTTTAACTCAAAATTTGATAAATTTGTCAGTTTCCAGGTCCTCAGTACAGCCTGTACCACTTCAGAATTTACATATATTTGAATTTCGAGACTTTTTTGTTTGTTGCTATTCTCATTTATAATTGATGTAAACTCGTAATTGTGCTCCATCTTGTAACATAACAAAATAAAAATCTGTATCTGTATCTATAACTTGTATCAATAGACAAAATACTTCAAAGGTACCTACTTTCAAGACAGTAGAATTATTTATTTCGCACATTACTCCAAAGGCACAAATATCCAAATACTTTTTGGGACATGGTACAATTTCATTTACTTGAAGAATTCTTGCCTCGTCTATTGCAAAAATGGAATCGGGATACGTCGAAATATATCCTCTGTACCAGCATTCCTTGTAACCGCAAACCAATTCTCCTGCTTTTGGTCTAAAAAATAAAATACTTCAAGTAACGAAAAAGCATTATCAGTTTGAACTGGATCTTAGGCCAGTATTCATAGTCGATTCTTATATTTCAGACCGTCTTAAGTCCTAAGATATAAGCCAATCAGAGGATCTTATTAACATCGTAAAACATTACTTAAGACGATCTTGAAATAAGAATGGACTATGAATGAATGCCGGCCCCTTAATGCTGAAATATTTCGGTATGAATTTATATACATATTTAGTTCTGCAACTACGCACCGAAATCTCATTAACAATCTTTAAACGCAATCTTAAATCAAACTGAGGCAGTAATATGACAAATTAAATTAAAAGTAATTCGATAAGACTGATGTTAGCAAGCATCATGAAAAAAACTGTAAATAATCTGATGTTAATTAGAATCTTAAAAAGCTGTGAATTTATTATGAAAAAAAATCATCTTAGCCAGGATACCAACATGGATCTCCTCGTGACAGATATTGTCTTAACCAATTTGACTAGTAAGGCTGTGATATTTTGTCGCAATAACAAGTACATATGTATAAGAAAACATTTGTTAAAGGTACATGAAATAAACAAAATGCTGTAAGACCACAATGTGAATACAGAGAATAAATAATAAAGACAAGTAAAATACCCTATATATTTATTCCAATCTATGCTTAATGATATTCAGCAAATGTTAAAAAATT
The DNA here is from genome assembly GCF_001594075.2 of Trachymyrmex cornetzi. Lineage (NCBI taxonomy): Eukaryota > Metazoa > Arthropoda > Insecta > Hymenoptera > Formicidae > Trachymyrmex > Trachymyrmex cornetzi. The sequence goes on from NW_017299966.1 coordinate 836,777, forward strand.
TATACTTATAAATTTTATGCATATACGTACTTGTAATCTGCAGGTATTTGTATTTTTGAACATTCTTCTTGTATATCTTCAAAGATCATCGTTACTTCAGTACTGAAAACTTGTGGAAGCAAAGTTACGCTGTAAACGTTCTTTTGCGTGGATTCAAATAATTGTATAAAACCGTCAATTTGCAACTTTGAACTATTTTGTGTCAAATCAGCCAAAGCATCTAAGACGCTAGGTATTTGAATCGTGGAAGCATTTGTACTTTTATTTGGTGATACCTTAATATCCTTTTGTGGTAATAACTTTTTTTTTGTACCATTTGAAACACTTTCTGTAGATGAAGATAAATTTTTTGCAATAGATTGCTCTTCAACTTCTACTATTATTGTTTTCTCAGAATTTAAAGTCAACATTCTAACAGAAATCTTCTCGCCTCGCTGTAGAATTTTATATTTATTACTTGTGCCTTGCATCAAACGAATTTTTCTAGCAAACTTAGGAAATTTGATCAGGTCACCAATATCTTTGATCTCACTACTTTTTCCTAGTATCTCATAGTTACCAAAGTCAATAAAGTGGACCTTAGTAGGATTCAGAGATGCTACCATAGCTCTTTGCCAAACACTTTCATATAAAACGCCGTAAACTTCACCAATAACTGGCTGCATATGACGTGATTTTGTTGCGATATCTTGTAATTTCGTCATTAAGTCCGTACGTGCATCTGTATCCTCTAATTTATATATCCAATATTCATTATTATCTAATGGTATTATAACTTCCACAGTTATAAATTTTGTTTTTGACAACTGTGTATCCTTGTAAAAAGCTAAATCGTTGTTCACCGAACTATTACTGGAAATACTTCCTTGTCTATTGGTATTTTCTTTGCCATTATAATCGGCAGAGCCTTTGTCACTTTGGAAGCTATTCCTTTGAGAATCATTTCTACCATTATTGTAAGTTTTATCTCTTACATTGCTATTATTATCATGTCTTTCTTTAAGACTGGGCTTTTTTGAATTGTTTTGATAATTACGGCTATATTGATTTCGGCCAAAGCTAGATGTTGGGGAGCATCCATTATTGTTTTTCGACTGATCAATACTCTCGTTAGTATTATTATGTCCGCGCAATCGATGCTGAGAAAATTCTTTAGTATTTGTGGCATTTACTACAGGTTGATCTACCATTTTAGTTTGAGAGTCATTAATATTATTAACACGTTGAGATGCAGATTTGTGTTTATCCTTAATATTGTTGATAGACATATGAGTAGCTTCTATATTACTTTCATGCTCATTGATATTTTCACTCGTATTATTCGAATAATCAACTTGCATCGCATTAAACGTATTAGGCCGTCGCAATTTCACATCACCAGATTTAGCCAGTTTATCAACATTTGAGGTTGTCATTTTTATTTGATTTGCATCTTGATTAATTTGCAAAGATGATATATCATTAATTTCTTCCACTAATGCCCTGTAAAAAAATGTATAAATAAAATATAACTAAGAAAATGTATAATTTGAATTTGTTACAATTAACAGAATGGATCAAAATAAATATGATTTTTAACATATATATAGTTTATCTGCTTTAATACGCTACTTGATGATAATAAAAACGTATCAATATACAAAAAAACCTATTTTTAAAACTAACATAGAAAAATATGGATAAGGAGATTTGTATGTGTAAAAAATTTATTTAACAATAGTTATCACAGGTAGCTCAATAACATAAAACATAAATGGGAAGGAGCATACAGATAATAACTTACATAAATTTGTTCGTCAGAATTTGCCACAATTCCGTGGCTAACATACGGCGATCAAGAAATAAGATTTAATCTCATATGTCAAAAAGATCGAGGAAGCAGGATAATTTTCGGATATGAACTTCACTTCGACATCTTAATTGGCATTCTATTATTTAACATCTCGCATTTGTTTATTGTACTGATGATGGCCAAGACTTGACCGAAACGTTTATATTTTTAATTTGAAATATATGACTTTGGCAAAAAACTTCTTGTGTATGTAGCTGTATGTTTCTTCCCATTTATGAAAAAATTTATTATTTTATTGCATAAATTTAAGTATATAAGTTTAAGTTTATAAATATATATAATCATATATAATCATCTAAGTTTATAAATATATATAATCATATATAATCATCTAAGCTTATAAATATATAAGTTTAATATAAATATATATGTGTATATATATATAAATATAATTACGGAATACGTTCACATTCAGCCTGATGCTGTGGCCAATCCTCCAATTGGCAAGCTTTGCTACAATAATATGTACGGCATTTTTCACAATGTTTTGTCGTCTTTGTAGAACAAACAGAACAGTTCTGCACTTCATTCTTAAATTTGTCTTTGGAATATTCATATAATCCCTGTATAACAAACAGTAACAGTTGTAACAGTTGATTAATTCTTTAACAGCAGATTACATTATTAATTGTATAAACATATAACATAATTTTTCAAATTTTTATATTAATTTTATATTAATTATATATTTTTTTATAATTTCATACATTCTTTCGTTGTTCATGTATGTGTGAAATATATTCTTCAACCTTAGGATGCGGTTCTGGATATTCATACAGTGTATAACCACGTCCAAGAGAAACACGTCTTTTTCCATCTGGCGTAACAGTTATTATACCTCTGAAATGAAAAAAAAAAATATATATATATATATAAAATACAATAGTTTAAACAATTATTTAATGTAAATAATTGTATTTATTTAACCTTGTCCACAATTTATTAGTACTCATGTAAGGATCCTCGAGCTCATAGATACCATGTGTTTGTGAACATGAAGGCAAAGGTGATGATTCGTAGTTTGAAAAACTACTATATGGTATTGTTATATGTGGCATTACATGCTTATGGAATGGATGCATTGGTTGGCCCATATTCTGACTAAAATAATATATATCATAAATTATCCAATTACTCTCTCATACTAAATATGTAAAGATATACCCTTCTATAATTATTATGTTAACATTTCAATAACCAACAATGATTATGCTTACTATTTTGTATCATTGTGAATAGGCGGCGGTGAATCTGCAGTATCTATCACCTTCGTTTTTTCAAAATGTACTTCTTCTCTTTTAGATCTCTCCTTTGCTAATGCCACTTTCAGGCATAATGGTTTCTTTTCATGTAGTTCTCGCATAGCAAATTCAGCTTCACGAAATGTTCCATATGTAACATAGGTCCATGTGGCACAACGAGGATGGAACATTTCCTTAATTTTGCCATACTGACTAAAAATATCTCTGATACCATCCTTAAAAATTATTAGAATTCATGTTAAATAAAGATATCTCACAATCTCATTATGGATATACAATATTGATTTGCAAAGTTATAACCTATATATATATATATGTATATAATGTACAATTTATATAAAAAAACCAATTCAAAAATTGTTTTAATAAAACGTCCCAATAATTATAATTTATAATTCAATAAATTAATAGATGTTACCTCATTTAATTCTATTGGCAAATTCGTCACATATATCGTATATTCGGCATCCATTCTGTAAATAATGTAAAATATAAAAAACTATGTACAAGATATAAATGATCATTAGGATATCGTTCTAAAGATATTACATGAAACCAATTTATAATTTCAGAGATACGTATATAATTTACTGATACCCCTCAAGTTACACAAATAAGTATGTATGTTACACAAATATTTAATATAAAGGTCTTTTTTACTATGCAATGCATCATTCCAAGCAGATTCATTTATCTAATATACGCTTTTTTTTGTTCTTACCGATCAACACCCGGCATTTGCTCGGCGTCCATATGAGCATCATGGTACGCCATATTACACACGTTACTAATTTCACGCTTGCGAAGTTGCAAACGATCAAATTTTTAATGATTGGAGGATGTAATTCATCAGTTTTATCACGCACAAAGCCGTGGAATAAACAATAAAGGACACTGATTGACCTGCAAAAGCGGCACGTTAACACACAACGTAATAGTCAGAAAGTCAAAAATATGTATTGTAGATAAACACATAGAAAGAACGTAAATAAAAAAAAGTTGTAAGGCAGCGCACACGTTTTTGTCCGTGAAAGAAAAACGCGAAAAAAAGACAATTTGAATGGACGAATCGGAATCTTCCAAGATAGCGAAAAGCAACAAACGGTTGTGTTGGTTTGGTCCAGAGAAAAAGCAGCTTAGAGCACAAAGCTCTAGATCACTCTACGACTGCGTTCGGGGAGGGCGCTATCAACGCCATTTGTGCCATACTATCCTTGTTTCACGTTTAATGGATGAAGATAGAATGACACAAATAGCGTCTCCCCGAACGGGCCCGAACGCCCCGAACCCAGCCTAAATATGCCGAAGAAGTGCATCCTTTTATCTGAGCTAATACACCGTCAACTTTCCCATTGGTTATTTCGACCGCCATTTTTGACGTGGTGGCTGTAGTCCAATAAGCGCTTAGTACCGACGAGATACTATTGAAGACGGTCGGTGCTTATGGAAGTTCGCGGGCCGGTTAAAATTTAAGTGACGAGTAAGTGATAATACAAAGTTATTATTTTCAAATTAAATACATCATTATTTAATATATCTAGTTTATTAAGATTCTATAAGTTTATTTAAGTCTTTGATAACCAATAAAATTAGTACATATTTAAAACTTTATACTAGTATAATTTTCTCTTAATATTGGATTAGAGTATTAGAGGAAAAATTTTAAACATGCGACAAAAATTTTTTAATGTATAACTTATGGGGTGATCCCGATTGATCACGGCTCGATTGGACACCACCAATCACAGCGACCGGTGCTTAGGAGCTTTGTAGTTTCAAGCGCTGTGAGCGGCTCGTGTTCAATTGAGCCGTGTCCAACTGGGTGCCACCCACAACGTTTAAAAATCACTTTATTCTTCTTGTTGTTTGTCAAATGTTAAACGAAGACAAATGATGCTCATGAGCCTTGTCAGCATGAATCGGACTACGGCCATAGTATTTCGTTGGTGGTATTAGTAATTTTTCAATATGATATAGGGAGTTTTTTTAATTCATTAATCGCATTAAGGAGCAACCACAATAGAAGGAATAAGGAATTAGGAATAAAGATTTCAACCTATCAGATGTCGGATACACCGAAATATATGGTTTCTGATAGGTTGGAATCCTTATTCCTTACTTTTAATTCCTTATTCCTTCTATTGTGGACGCACCATTATGCGCAAATGCAGCTTTTACGGAACAAAATTACATTTGCGCACAATGCGATTGATTAATCGATGAATTAATAAACTCGCCCATGGTTATATGAGATCTGTTCTTCATTCCTGCGCTATCTGAATTGATGCACTCAATGCAATAAGTTGAAGTGAAACAAATATAGACTGCTTTCCTTTTAGTCTGGATTTACAATAGATTTTTAAACCTTAAGCCATAAGAAATGGACGAATCACAATCGATTATTCTCCCCGCACTCGACTGCAATTGGCCATGTGCACCAATGCAGGAATAAAGAACAGATCTAGCATCAAGTTCGCTGAATTAAATACTATTTATATTACACAAATTATATACTAAAGGACTCTGCACAAATCTTATGCAAATTGAATTTCGGTCGAATTGCTTGAAAAATTTGATATGTTGTAGATCTTGTCGTTCCGATAAAAGTCTCCACAGGCACGACTCCCTGTAATGAACCGTTTGACCTTCACGAGGCATCAATTTTCGAAATGGACTAATACTACAATTTCTTATTTTCAACGTGTACGGTGCATTTCTACGTCATTATTTGCACTTTCTATGTATATTTTTAAATAAAAAGTTATAAGGATAATATTCACCTGATTGTTTCTCATAAATCGGGGTACTTTCGATTATTGTAAGTTTTGTATTACAAGATTCGATAAAAAAATGAATTTTTATTATTAAAAAAATATAATTTTTTTACAAGAAATAAATATTTAACCGATAAGAACTAATAGTATGAGTAGTTATGAAAACAACTGTTGTAAAAAATAACTCTAAAAAGAATTAATAGGTCGCAGAGTTCAAGCATGATCTCGTACAAAGATTCGCTGCGTACAAGCCGGATGTTCACTGAAATAAGATAGCAATATTTCGACTGGTACACGGTTTATTCAATGTAAACAAAGCGCGCAGCGGTTCTTCGTGTGCGCCTCCCGTAATCGTTCCAAAAATTCCGCGCTCCAGACGTGAAGCAACACAGCGTTGATTTAAATCTTAAAAATCAAGTTATCGACTTCAACATCCTTATAGCTTTTTTATGAGAAACAATTAAATCAATATTATTTTTGTAATTTTTTTACTTAAAAATATACACAGAAAGAGCAAATAATAATGTAGAAATGCACCATACTCGTTGAAAATAAGATATTGTAGTATTAGACCGTTTTGAAAAATAATGCCTCGTAGAGATCAAACGGTTCGTTACAGATTACAGGAGATCATGCCCGTGGAGACTTTTTATCAGGACGATAAGATCTACAACATATAAAATTTTCAAGCAATTCGACCGAAATTCAATTTCCATAAGATTTGTGCGGGGTCCTTTATTTTCCAAAATGAAAAATTTGTTCCAAAAAGTTGAAAGTAGGGTAAAAGCAGGGATTATGGAATA
>NW_017299966.1:848236-848932 GCF_001594075.2 Trachymyrmex cornetzi
GTGTACACAAGGCTTAAAGGGTGTATTTCGAACCGGGTTAGGCTAGTTTATTTTTTCCCCTAGGTATTGGCAGTTCCGTAACTAAACCAAGAAGTGTTCCGAACTCGTCGGCTGTCATAACCTGTAGCCAATAGAAGCCAGTAGCTGAGTTTTGGCTCCCGCGGTAACGCCGGTAACCAATGAACACATTAGGAGTTGTAAGCTTATTGGCTAACCAATATCTAATTCCTCTATTGTGCTCAGTCCCTTAGCTCTGCGCACAATAGAAGGAATAAGGAATTAGGAATAAAGAATAAACGATTTCAACCTGTTAGAAATCGTGTATTGCTGGATTCACATTGCATCCGATTTGCGTCATACGACGCTCTGCAACCAATCAGAAAACAGGATTCCGATGATATGAAGCAAAATCCATTGGAATCCTGTTTTCTGATTGGTTGCAGAACGTCGATTCTTGAAAAGTATCGCGTATAAAAACTAAAGAAATGCTATAGTATTGCTATATTAAGGCTGCTTTCCTTTTAGGAGACACAAACCGACACAGTATAACACACTCAAACACAGTTTGCCACGCTTAAATGGAACGCGATATGTGCAGTGTGTGTACGAACTTTTAATACCTAACCTTAAAAGATTTGAATTTTGACCTTAACGGACATACGAGATCAGATTATTGCAAGGAGTGATGTGTATATT
>NW_017299966.1:849306-949717 GCF_001594075.2 Trachymyrmex cornetzi
CTCTGCTCCCGAGCAGAGGCGAAGTGTGTCGATTGAGTTTGAACAAAATTGTAAATGGAAAGCGACGTGCGTCGATTTGTGTCAAGTGTGTCGACTGTGTCTCCTAAATGGAAAGCAGCCTAAATAGCGACAGCCAATGAGAGCCGCGCTTTTTTGCTAAGATAGCCCTTGCCATTGGCTATCGTTAATTATCGACACCGACAACTATCGGTACACGCGTACAGAATATCATACCTGTAAAAGTAAGATATCACAATTAATTGATAAAATGCCCAATATGTATTTTATAAAATAGCACAATAAAATATATTTCACGTTTTAATCCGTTTCTATTGCCCGTATTCATAGTCTGGCCTTATATCTAAGGCTTTCTTAAATTTATCTTCAGATGCTCTACGAATTATTTTATTGGTTATTGAGATCTGAAGATAAATTTAAGAAAGCCTTAAATATAAAATCCGACTATGAATACAGACGTATATTTGTATTAAACGTACATTTTTACGTCGATTTTTGTACAGTAGCTTTAAAGTGCACTGAGTGCGCACTAATTCTGCCAATAAAAAACGCTATAAGGCACTCGGGTGACTTGGGTGACTCGGGTGGGTTTTCGAACGCAGTGGCAATATCCAGAGGTTTCGATGATCGACGTCCTTGAGAGGCAGCGTCGTCGCGCTTTTTTCTACACGCAGGACGAATAACATTAGTAGAATGACAATTCTGCGCCAATACTGCGTCAAGTCGCAGAACGAGTCGCAAGAAGATGCGCGCGTTTTTGCAGATAGAGGGAAACGGCGGCTCACGATTGGTCGGCGCCGCGAACTGGTCGACATTCGTTCGCGAGACGTGTCATGTGACCCGTTCCTCTATTTATGCAAACATCACCGATCACTCAGCCCCCGCAGTCTCGTGGCAAAACAATAACAAACGATACACATCGTCGCATCTCCGCGTTTCGACCGATTTCTCATCCGATTTCTCGCGCGATTCTCTCGCAAGTCGTTCGCACGTGCAAGGAAAAGTCCGTAGCACGAGATTCGCTTACGATCGTAAGCGTGCTCGATTGACGGCGATCGAGGGATCCTCTCGCTCCCGTGAAACCCATCGGCCGTCACGGGCGCCACGCGAGTCGGGTGAGTCGGATCTACTCCGACGATTCGGGGGGGAAGAAAAGTGAAACCCAGTCTGGCCTCGTCGCGAGTCGCGAGTCGCGAGATGCTGTCAGCTGCGAAAAATGCCTACTGACGAGGGACGCGCGATGCGCGAGTACCGTGTCAATCGTGTCTACTGTGTGCGCGCGTGGACCAATATGTGATTTTCGACCTGTGCTGTGCACGTTGTCATTCTCTCCGAACAGGTCAGCTCCCGTTTAAGTCTCATTTAAGCGACTTAGGAGACTACAGAGAGGCCGTTCCCTCGACCTGGCCGAGCCCCTCTGTGCGCGAGGCCACGCGAGCCTGCGAATCACTGCGAATCGATCGAGCGATACCAGGCGTCGACGAGTCAAAATCAATCAAAATTGTAAACGGTGCAACTCGCTCAGCGAGCGATAAGAGGCGCGCGTTTCCTCTTTCTCTTTCGTTATCGTCTCGCTGCGCTGAGACATTGTCCAGTCGCCGTGCCGTTGTAATGACGCGTTGTTGTAACGCGTGTAATAATACGTAACGACTGTTGTCGCCTGTAGCTGCACGATATTCGCCTCTGATACATACAAAGTCGAACGACGAATAGTTCGAGTTTGGGACGATTTGTTTTATTCAGCAAACTTTTGTGTTTCGTAGATAAACAATTTCCAGAAGTATATAATTGTTGACATTGTTGTAGCGTGCTCAACGCGCGCGCAAAAACCACGTTCTCTGTCACGTTTTTTCGTCAACGCGCTTGTGGCTGATGGATGACTCCAAGTACAACGACTTTTCGCTATCTAGCACGATGGATAGCGTAGTGAAGCAGGAACCTGTTCAGGAGATGAATTCGGCATCGGCATCTGTGCCGATACCGGGAGGACACAGAGGTACCACGCGAGGAACTTATGATCAGTTCTCGCCGTCTCCTCTAGCGGTATCCTCAGGATGGGATATGAGGGCCGAGCAAATGGAATATCCTTTTAAAATGGACCCAGATCAGATGGACATCTCGTTTAAGATGGATGAGGACGACATATTTCAGGTGGACAAAGCTGAACTTATTCAAGGTCCAACTCTGGCCGAATTAAACGCCAATGACGATACTTTGCTGGGAGATTTAAATTTTGATGATTTGTTATTACCCGAAGAAAGAGTACAGCCGATAAAAATGGAATATGCTGCTCCATTAACTGGCTCTCTGTTTAGTAGTAGCATAGGATTTGCACCCAGTAGTTTTCCTCAATCTGGAGTAACTCACCGTAGTTGTCCCACGTATACAAATACATGTGGCTTTAATTTAAATAGAGGTTCAAATATTGCGGATAATGCTGAAGCTGTTAGTCCTACTGCGTTTCCTAGTCCGGGCACTAGTAACATTGCAGGTATGGTCAAACAAATGTATTTAATCTTTTAATAATAATAACATTAAGCAACAGTATTTTTTTTACATGTAACGGTAAAAACAATTAGATAATATTAGTATTGTATTTTTGATGACTTATATTTGTGTTTGTATGATTTATTTGTTGATAAAAATGATGTATTACAATTCATTCAGGTAGTTCAACAGCAAGCTCATCGACTTCACCACATCCTGTAACTCGACCCATTGGCTCATCTACTTTACACGAGCTACTTATGAAAAGAGGTGAAAATCCATTTAATCCAGTATCTAATCAGGCTGATAATATCTCTACGATAGGTGGTAAACCTAAAATTTCGAGACTGTCTATGTCTGCACCAACGCAGACAATGGGACATTTGGATCATATCTGGGCCCACAGGGAACCACGACAACATCTCTTGAGTACCGGTAGCTTGGTAGAGGCAGGATCGACGAGTAGTCTGAGTACTGGAGGTGCTCTTAGTCCAGATCCACTATGTGTTGATCCTCTTAGCCATGATGAAGGTTATGAAGACAGTGATGATGATAGTGATCACTATGATGACTACAGCAGTGATAATGGTATATATATATATATATGTATTATATTAAGAAATATAGATATATAGTATATAATAGTCATATAATTTATAAAAAATTATTTTCTTGTGTACAAAATAAAAATCGATTGATAAAATTAATCTCACATTTTTATTAAATATTTTGTAAACTAAAAGAGAAAGAAATAAAAATGTAGCTATATAAATTATCGTTTATCTATCAGATACAGGTGGAAGCGACGGCGAGGAGCAAAGTAATAACAGAGTAGGAACAGGAACTACAGAATTGGGAAAGGAAAGGCATAGTAAGAAAGAAAGATTCTTCTGGCAATATAACGTTCAAGCTAAGGGACCAAAAGGACAGCGATTAATTGCGCGGGCACGTTTGGAAGATCCACATGTCTTGAACGAAGCAACTGATCCAGTATTTAGTCCTCATTGCGCTCTTAGAGGAATTAAACATAGTGGAAAGGCACGAAAAGGCGACGGAAATGATCTTACACCGAATCCTCGCAAGCTCCATAACATCGGACGAGAACTAGATAAATTAAATCGCATTATAAATGATATGACACCTGTTTCAGAATTACCTTTTCCGGCAAGACCGAAAACGCGTAAAGAAAAAAATAAACTAGCTTCACGAGCATGCCGTTTAAAGAAAAAGGCTCAACATGAAGCAAATAAGATAAAGCTGCATGGACTTGAAGCAGAACACAGTTGAGTATACGTCGAAATGATAAATGTATTGAAACATATTATTTTGAATATATTGAATAAGAAAAACGAATAATTCTTTTTTTAGGACGTCTTATACAAGGTATATCACAAGCTAAACATACACTTGCTGCTAAATTAGCTGAATCCAATCCTGACACTCAAGAAGAGCTTACACGACAAATGGAAAAATGTTGCAAGCTAGCTACCAGTGAGTAATATCAATTTATATATATTTATTTATATGTATATAATTTTTTAGATAAAATGTATCATAAGTATACATACAGATAAATCATACAATAAGCATACACATATTAGTTATTATTATTTTAATACGTATGCAAATTTCTGATTACAGAAATGCGAATAGCAAGTCATTCAACAGATTTTGTGAACAAAGTGTTGGAGAATATTAGAGCCGGTATTCCTGATGGTGGTATCGATAATTTTTAATACTATAGCGAATCGTTTTCCTATAAATCTTATGTCTACGCGTGTATATATATCTTTAGAAAACTATGCTATGTCTATACACACATGTAGGGTAATGTTGCTTTTTATCTTTAAAATTGCTGTTAAATGCTTGAGAAAGCAGATTTACAGTTAATTTATTGATTAACGTATAATTAACATATATCTTGTATACGTTATTTCCGAAAATGTTTATTGATGTAATAAGAAACGAAACCTTGATATACGTATTGGTTTATCTTTTAGACTTTCAAATCGTTAATTTTTTTTACAAAAGTATCTGCGTTTTCACCTATTGTATATATTGGTCAATCTGTATATAACATTTTTCATGCATCATGTACGATAGTTTCAATAATGTATTTATGCAAACAAGGGACACGATTTTTTTTACAAATTAGCTGCAAAGGTATCATTTGATTAAAAAAAGAACGGTTATATATCCTGATGAAAGTGCAAAGAAAAAAGTGCCGAATGTCACTTAATTATAATATATTAAAAAGAGATGATATCATCAATGTCCATTATCAATCAACGTTGCACACGTTGTGTGATTCTAAATTTAATCTTTAAACTACAGTGAATGTGTACCACAGCAGAACTTTTGGTCTTAGAACGATAAAATGGATATGTTAAATTTAATTATATCGATATTCAAAAATATTAAAAATGTCGACGATTTTTTTTCCGAATAAGTCTGATTAATTCCATTTTTACGTAATTACTAATCAAGGTTTCGGAATTATTGATGGCGGCTGATGCAACAATACTAAGAATTGACATTGATGATCTTTTTTTTAACGTTCAGACGATGTAGTTTTAATCATAATAGTAAAAGATTTAGAATGTGCATTTAGATGCACTTAGAAATGAGCTTTGAATTATATAGTTGTTTGCTGTTTGCTGACTCGATCTACCTCAGAACGAAACGCTATACCTACGTACATATATATTTGGATTATATAAAGATAAAATAATAGTGTATGTGGAAAGATTGTAATCGTGGCGCGAGGTGGAATATCATTGTTTTAGAATTTTAGAGAAGAGAGGGTGGATATAGCGAAGCATATAGCGATGCATCTCTTCTGTAGCGTCTACATCTCTTTTAAACAATCTCTTGAACGATTGTTTAGAGCGATTTTACGCCGCGATTAGAATTATAATTATATTTTGCTAATCACTAATATACACATACATATATTTTAAATATGCAAGATGTTAATTCATATTATATATTCATACTAATATTTTTTTAATCGATTTTTGTATGTAAAGTTGCGCTGAAGATCATGTTGTAAAAGAAAAAAAAACCCGTGTGGATATATAGTCATACGATTACATACATATATAAATACAGATGTTGTATAATCCTTATCGAATCGTTATGCAGTCTAATTTATTGTTATGCGGGGTACCACCGTAGGTTTCATTCGCTGTGTATGTAACGTCGGCAAAAATTAATGTGTGTAATATCAGTGTAGCACGAGACGTCACTCCGACGATATCACCATAATTACAAGTGTGCGGGAAGTGTTGCGTGTAATAAGAATATTTCTTTCTTTCATGGTGTGCAATATGCGCGTTTGTGCGAAAAACGCCACTTTATTGTTTCGACGATGACCCCGATTTTACGATAATGTGCTTGTGTTCGTTCGCTCGCTCGCGCATTCGTTGCCTCCGATCGCGATCCCTGCGATCTATATTCATCGAGAAGTGAGGATAAATGCGCACAATCCTTTATTATCGCGCGGGTCAATGTAAGATATAAAATTGCAATTAGCGTGCGAATGCATTCCTGACGTTAATCGTGCTAATCGAGTTACGGCAAACGACCCGAGGATAAACTGATCAGAATATGTAATGATGATTGAATTATTTTTATTCTAATAAAAAAAAACACATGCGAACGGCAAGCAGATTTTTCATTAGAATTATTTTAAGGATAATATATGTTTACAATCTTTCTTAATTATACGCAAGATTATACGTGATCGATGCAAAATTAATAAAATTTAATACACAAGGTGGGTGGAAGGAAAAGAAGAGTTTAAGATATTAACTAAATTTAATTAAAAGAAATATATATATATATATATATATATACAATATACACATAAATATATATACGAATATTTATGTTTGTAAATAGCGAGATTCCGCGAAAAAAGCACTATTCCACGGTCATTAGTCATCGGACGCGTCCGATCGGTCATTCTCATTTAATTGGTATGATTCAACATGACTCTGACATTAAGTCATCCAATTTCCGCATGTTTTCTGATTCGAACATGTAATATAACAATGGATGTCACGCGCGCGCTTTGTTAATCTCTGCGAATTGATCAAAATTGAGACGAAAACAATTGGCATGCAATGCGAATATCCATAAAACGCGGAACATTCATGCAATATTTTTACATCGTTGCGATATATAAACGTAAACATGTAAAGCGTTTTATAATTGTGTATTAAATGTAGATACATATTTTTAAGGCAAAATATTGATCAAAAAATTTGGATGATCGATTCTTTTGAAACTTTCGAATATCCTAGATTCTTTGCAGATAAAATTACAGTTGTAATAAAAAATTTATGGAAAAAAACTTTCTAGAGTTTAACAGTCTTGTAAGGTCATGCGACTTGAGTATTAAAATTTGACTTGAGTAACTCATATATCTAATATGATATTAATTTTACGATTTATTACTTTTAAATATATGTATGCATGTATGGTTCTCAGTTTGACTATGTCACCTGAAAAAAACATCAGAACTTAATATTCCAGAATAAATAAATTGAACCCAACATCCATTATAAGAAAATCGAACATCTATAATAATTAATCTATATTATAAGAAAAATAATTAACAATGAGATTTGATTTAATTAAATGTCTGCTAGTTAAACATTCAATAGCAAGCAAAAATATCAACTATGAATTCAAAAAAATTATTTAAAAACTAGTTATATTTATTCTGAATAAATAGACATTATATTAAATATACAGAATAAAATGAATAGATTTTTCTAAAAATACATTTTCTAAAAAGTTAAACAAAGCGACGATAAAATCCCAATTTTTTTTAATAGTAAAGCTAGATTTCATAGTATTTGGAGTTTCGGTCAATACTCCAATTTCGATTGACTCCGATCTGTTCCGATGTCGTTACCGACTGTTACCGACAGTCGAACGTCAAATACAAGCTGAAATGTAATTGGGAGAAGAGGATATTCCGAGCAGCCATAGCATAAATATACCTGTTTTCTTTTTCGCACGTATTGGCCTGTATAGTGTATTACGCGCCAACGGCCGAGGGCCGAGAGCCGAGACCGGACTACCGGGAGTTCACCGGAGTGACCGGAGACGCCGAGAGTGCCGAGACTGGCCGAGACGAGACAGGCCGAGATCAGATCGCCAAGTCATATTGTCGCATGACGATCAATGACGGTTTCGCACGGCACGTAAACGCCTGCATGCTCGCAGTTATGCGCTTCCATTGTGAAAATACAAGTGCTTTATGGTGATAATATGTCAAAACCAAACATAAGGAAAATAACGGCTGACCCTACGAAATGTAATACAGACTCTTCACGACGGCCGAGTGTGTTTGAGAGGTTGGGCACCAAACCAGCGATCGCCGCCGCCGCCGCCGCTCAAAATACATCGGATTATTGCAGAAATTGGGCCCTCAACGGCAGTTGTTCCTACGGAAAGAGTTGCAAGTGAGTGCCGATTTCATTTGTCATAATCCCTCGCCGAAGTGCGCGTTAGCAGTCGGCTGATTGATTATTGCAAGATTTTACACTTACAGTTACACTTAAAAAAAAAACAATTTTGCTTTATGATATAAAGACAATAGTAGACGAATTTTTGTAACATACAGCTGATTATTTTACGGTTTATTGTTAACTGGAATTATAATTAAAATGAGCTCTATGGGGTAGTTTTATATTTTCTCCAATATTTCGAACAGCTATTTTTCGATGAATAGTCTTATTTATTTTGCGTAATACGATATAACCTGAGGACTAATTTTTTATAAAGATCTAATTTCTGATTTAATTTTTAATTTTTTATTAGAGCATATTGCTTATTGATCTAATGCAATTTCTCATTTCTTTCATTTGTTAATTAGATACGCAAACACACACACATTGATAAGCCCATCCAAGCGTGCTAAGAAAGATAATGCGATCGCAGGTACATCTGGGGTAAGCTCACGTCATATTTTTCTATTTTATAACAATTTTATTTTATATGCGTATATATAATGTTTTCAACATTACAATATAATTGATAAAAGTAAAAATTGACATATGACTATAAATTATAAACTAAAAAGTCAAAATTTTTTCTTTGATCCTCGCGATATTACAGCTCATTGCAGAGGATCCCTTCAAACGGCTTACATCGAAGATCGTGAAAAAGGCGTCGCATAGTCCGGACTTAAACATAGAAGAGTGGAATCAGACAGATCTCGAATACGAGGACGAGAAAGTGTTGGAAAGACGGCGGCAATTGATACAACGGGAACTGAAATTACAAATGAAGAAGGACAAAGAAGTACATGGCAAGGATAAAGTAAGGCAGAAGAAAAAAGCGATGAGCTCCTCCTCTAGTTCGCGCACATCCAGCACGTCTAGCAGTAGCAGCAGCTCTAGCAGTGAAGACTCCTCTTCTACATCCACGTCGGACTCGCATAAGAAAATCAAAAAGATCAAAACTAAGAGACATCATAGTATTTCTGCCGATTATAGTGAGGACAAAGAAAGAAAGAAAAAGTAAATACTCATTTATAGCGTATTTGGCCTGGGTGGGTTTGCACCAACTGGGTTGGATTAATGATGTTGTATGCTCTCCTATTGGTAGAATATGTAACGTCAACTAATAGTAGAACATTATCCAACTTAAATCGGTGCAAACCCGTTTGCGTCGAAAATGCTATTAGTATCCTTTGTACTTTATATTGTATGAATATGTAATTGTAAGTATTTATAAGCAAACAAATTACTTGTAGTTTTATATTCAATAAATAATCTATTATTATATATATAATTTATATAATTATTATATATATATATATACATAAATACTTGCTATCATGGGTGAATTTTACAGATTGAAACTCAAGAGACTAGGAACAAGAAATGACAAAGCCATCAATAAGAAGAAACGCAAACTTGACAATTCCACAAAAAAAGATCTTACTACGAGACCAGTCAAGAAGTATGGTTCGTCGTCTGTAACCAGGAAGCATACCGGCTCATTGAGCGTTAGATCACCTGCGATACAGCAAGGATCTACGAGTGGAGTCACGTCTGCAGTGGCCGCAACGTTGGGCTCGCAAGTTTCTGTGACGCATCACGCATCATCCAGCAAAATTCGGGAAAGAAACAGGAGCGAATCGCCGAAAGCGGTAAAGAATAATCGAGAAGTGGACAAGGAGGACGGCAGGCATTACAAGAAGGTGCGTGATATGGATGAGTGTCTGTCCAAGGACGCTGTCAAGTGCAAGTCATTCGATAAAATCAAAGAACAACAGGAGAAAGAAAAGAACCGCGCTATTGATGAAAAAACCAAATCAGACGATCGGTTGAGGCCCAAGTGCAAGGAGAAGGATGTGCGTTCACGTACACCGCCGCCGCCGCCGTCGTCATCGGAACGGTCATCCAAGTACCAGCACGTTAAAGAGAATGCGCCATCAAAAGTACAACGTAGTCGAACGCCATCGAGGAGACGCGATCTTACCCCGGCGAAGAATGCGGAGAAGCAAAGCAACTCGTCGAATCGCGTGAGAGATGCAGAGAAGAAAGATCGCGACTCGCACAAGAGAGATAAAAGCAAAGAACGAGAAGATGCGAGAAAAAACGAGCAAACGTCTTCCGGTAAAACAAAACAAACAATAACTTCGAATCAAGACGACAACTATCGAAGAAACAATACAAACAAGGACAACTTTGATGATAAGACCTACGGCGGTGATAAGACGCGACAGAAAAGCCGTGAGCGTCAGCGCGAAAAGGAGATGAGAGACGAACGCCCCTCGAGACTGACTCGTGATCAGCGCCAAGAACCTCAGCGCGATAAGGATAAGGATGAATCTCAGGAGCGTTGTCGGAATGAAAGACAGCGCGAGCGTGATCGCGATCGAGATCGGGATCGAGAAAGAGAACGAGAGCGCGACAGAGAGAGAGATAGAGATCGCGAACGAGAACGAGAACGCGATCGTGAGCGGGAAAGAGATCGTGAAATACGAGACCGAGATCGCGATCGGGACCGAGAAAGAGAGAAGTCCATGAAACCACGCGAAAGGGACGTATCTACGGTAATTTCACCTGTGGCATTGAATCTATCAGCGGATAAGAGTTCGCGTTACAATAGCAGAATCAAGGAACGACCTTTAGGTAAGGATGTGTCGTTTGAGAAGAGCGGCGGGACTCGCGAGCGAAACAGGAGCGAACGCGAACGGGAACGATCTGAAACGAAAGCTCTCGCCGAACGTGAACGGAGCTCCACGCAGTCACGACTGGATGGAAGATACGAAAGAAATACCGTTATCGAAAAGGACGTATCGTCAAGTCGCAGTAAGTCGACTGTCAATTCACCCCGGGATCGCATGGATCGTTTTCGGGAAACTTCTTTAGATCGTGCATCCTTACACGAGAAGAGTGGGCATGCCGCGCCGTCGTCGAGCGTTCAGTCAACAGCGACGTTACCACCCGTACCTTCGGCTTCATCTTCCTCATCAGTGGCTGTGACACCCGCTCTATCATCTCGCGATCATCTTATAGACATGGTGGACAATCACTACGACAGGGACAGGCACAGAAGGTTCGGCGTGAGATATGAACGGGGTCACACGTCGGAACACAACAGTAGGAAGGATCAGGCACGAATAGAATCTAGTCGCGTTCCGAGCAAAATCAACCGGATAGTGGATCGTCGGGATGCAAACAGTCCGCGACGCACCATGGAAGTGGACAGGAACTTTGGTAGGAACTACGGCAGATTGCCGGAGCACTGGGACGAGCAGGAAGAATCAGCTCCACACGTTGAGTATCGGGATCACGCTCACATCCACGAGGATGACAGGAGAAAGACTATCGAAGGTAGAAGGTTCGACAGCCCTTTTGAAGAGAGACGCGTTGCTCGCGACGAGAGATCCAGAGAGGCAAGATATGTCATCCAAACTACAGAGCGACCATCCTTCGATGATCATCGTCATCATCATCATCATCATCGACATCCTCTGTATCCTGGCGATAAGTTGAGAAGCGGTGGAGCCAGTATCAGGTAATAATTAATATATTAATATGAACTGAAGAAATATTATTCTTTTGCTCTTTGAAAGTTAGTTCGAGATAATATTGAACATTTTCTATGTTATTCTTTTATTAAGATAGTGTATTATTCTATCTTAATAGATATCTTTTTATCAGAACTAAAACAAAGATTTGATATGTTGTAAAATCATATCTTATAATTATAAACTTTTTCTTTTTGGAATTCCTGTTCTTCAAATCGTTACTAAAGTTTCACTTTTTTATTATTGTTTATGTATATTTTCTGTTTTAGAGATGAAACTGTTTCTAATGATAATTGGGAGGGACATCACCGTGATGTAGAACACGGTCGAGACCGTAGTTATCAGACGGTAGAATGGGAGGAAAGAGAATGGCGCAATAGACCATTATGGGAAAGCAGAGATAGTCTTCCTCGTTCGGAAATACATGATGACGAGTGGAATTCCAGATATGATAATACTATAAACGACTGGAAGCCTAATGATTCACGAAAATGGGATAATCAGAACGTTCACGTTCGATCGCATTACAGAAACGAGCGCACGAAGGACTTGGAGCACGGAGAATCTACGCAGCATAAGTAAACATAAAATCTTATCTTAAATGATTAAAATGAAAATTATAGTATATATCTGTATTATATTAGTTAAAGCATGTTAAATGAAAATAATTCTTATAGCAAAAGACGATCGTACAATGCGCCAGAAACAAGAGAAGAGCCAGTGATTCATCCTTCTGCTAAGCAAGCTGCTATTTATGGCAGCATGAAAGAAGAACCTATCAACAAGAAGTTGATGGAACTTGCTGAAGGTAGATTGTGCTCAACTACTAGAGAAAAGTCCACGGATAATTTCCAAAAGAAGAATCAGCAAAAAGATAAACCTGAAATTAAGGAACCTGTCGTGGTGGAACCAAAGCGTCCCGTTGCCGACGAGTCTTTACAGACTCTTCATACCGAGAGCGATTTGAGTGATATTAGCGATGATCCTGATGATATATTGAACATGGAAGAAGATACTACAGTACATATCCTATATTTTTATTTTTTTTATTTCAAAATGTCATGCTCACACTTTTATATATAATTCTTCAATAGGATATGGAAACTAAAACACGGACAAATAAAAAAGCATCAGATGCTGCTCACCGTGATGTACAATCAACAGTACAAGAGCCAGCTCAATTATCTCCGAAAGAACCTGCAGAAGAAACTATTTTCAGTTCAAAATCTAAAGATAATGCTGATACAGCGTCATTGAAGTAAGATATATAGATTATAAAATGTTAATTATAAGAGGTAAAACGTTTTTGTTAAAGAAATTATTTGATATTAAGTTCGTAATTTGTAACGAAAAATATGTGATTATCTTTTAAAAAAATTAATTTTTTTTGTGCTTCAGATTGCTTTATTTATGCGAAAACTAATTTTATATCTAAAACATCAAATTTTATATCTGACTCTCTTTATTGTATTAGGAATATGGAAGACGATAATATGGAGACTATGGACTTTGAAGAAATTTCTGATGGTGAGTTGGAGGAGGACATCAAAACGAGCGGAAAAGGACTAGGAGATGCCTTAGGAGTCGATTGGGAATCTCTTGTGAAGGAAACGCAAGCAAGGAGAATTGTTCCGTCCAATCAAGACTCTGCGGAGAATCGATGGCAGTGTAAAGCTATCTACTATAGAATCGGTATATCTAAGAAATATGCAGGCGAAGATTTCATGAAAAAGCTGGTAAAAAAGTATGAGAAGAATGGTGAGTTTCAATAGTTCGGTTAAAATCAGAAATGGGTCTTTGTGCAAATAAATAAATTTTATATCTTTTTTTTTATAGATCATAAAGAATTTTTGCTGAATGATATTGCACTAATGCACACAGGACTTGCACGAAATCGGTTACTTCAAGATTTAGGTAATGGTGCAATGCATGCTGTAGACGATACTTTGTATAGGTAAGGTTTTATATTATTCTTATATTTAAGAGTTAAATTTGCTTTAAACCACGTTATAAATATCAGTTAGTTATATTATAAACTTTAACAACGTGTAATATTATTAATAGAATAAAATTTTGTAGAAATAATAATGTAAGTTACGATGAAGACGTGGACTATGATTGGGAAACATTGAAGCCAAGTACTGCTTTGTATGAAGAAGCGAAATGTTTATTACAGCAAGTAAGATGAGAAAGATAAGATTTGTACATAAAATTATGAATAGTCACTGTTTTCTTGTATTTATATATATATATAAAGTATATTATACATATAAAATGTGTGTGGGATACAGTCAACAAAAGATTCTAAAAAATTTACATTATTTTGTTATGGAATGTACATTATGTATTAATATTTGTTATCGAGACAAATTTGAAAACACGAAATCGTTGAAGAATATACAAGAAGCACAAATATGCTATTAAATTTCAAAATCATGTTCTGAAAATGAAGATTTGTATTTAAAAAATTTTTGTATTTTATTTTGTTGCAAAGTAATACCCTCTTGTCACTCGCGCTATCTATATTACCCTAGTGTGTGTGTGTATAAACATATGTATCATCGACGTTATAACTTCGGCGTAAATCGATCCATGTAAACAAATAAAGTAAACAGTGTAAAGTTAGAAAACTGATCAATCACAGTCATTCCATTCTTCAGAAGAATGGCTATGATTGGCCAGTTTCATAACATCGATGTTATAACTTCGGCGTAAATTGACCCGTATAAACGTAGTTATTGTAACAAATCTTATCTTATCACGACTTATAATTGCTAATCGTTATTTGAATAACGATTAGCAATTATAAGTTGTAATAATTTATGTCTAAAAATTGCATTTTTATTTTGGCAAAGTTCGTGAATGAATCTTCACACATTTTAAATCTCATGTTCTATATATATATATATGTGTATATACATATATTTATATACATATATATATAACTATTTTTGTATTATACGTAATGTATGTTCATGAATTTAAAAATACATCAAATAAGTAATTATAAATTGTGAAAATTGTAATGTAGACGCATTCTTTGCTTTCTCGTAATATATGTACACATGTATACAGATATCGGCAATAAATAAGAACAGTATCAAAATAGTTATTTGCATTAATCGCTTTTGCGAACACAGGCTGCGCCAACATCGTTTTGTAATATACTCATTGCCTCTTTTAACAGTTGTTCATTATCGTCATTCTAAAAGAAAAAAAGAATTAAAATAATAATTAGGATATATATAATAAACATAAATTATTCGTCGTACTTTTATGTGCAGATACGTCTGTGCATCGTTATCATCAGAAATCTGGCGTTTAAACAATTCAAGATTTGTACGATACAATTCGTATAAAACAAGACCTGGAATATATTAGAAATACATTAAAAATTTTATAAGTTATAATTAATAAAATTTTATTTTAACTTTTTTACTTTAATATAAAATAATATGTGCTAAAATATATTTTTTTTTCTGCAATCTATATTTCATTTTGACATGAATAAGTTAACATATTACGTTGATATTATTATAGAATATCCTTTTAATAGGAAAAAGAATACGATCTTCATTTCGATCTTTCCTATCCTTTCTTATCTCGTTTTTGTTTATAGAAACAAGAATGAAGGAAAGAATTTCTTACATTACCTTTTTTAATAGAATCTCCAGAACCCAAAGTGTCTAAAGCAGAAAGTATATCGTCACAATACATCTTTTTAATTCTAAGTTCTGTATCCGTGAGATCTACAACAATAAGAATTACATTTCACTATGATGTACATATGTATTGAGTAACATAAAAGTAAGACTTCTATGAAATATGTCACAATAATATTTATGGAATATTATGTATATCTTACCTTCCCATTTAAGATCGGGGACTCTACCAAAGTAAGATATTATACGATATTTGATATCCATCATGATATAATTAGTGGCAGGTACCAATCTCGATAGTATTGCTTCTGTAAATCTTAGAATTTCTCGCGGAGTTTTATACATAGCATCGGATACAAATGTGTTCAATCCTGAATGAATACATTCGATCTGTAAAGCAACGAAATTCACATTTATAAAAGAAATCAGGGTAGTCTTTGGTATTCATCAGGGTAGTCGAAATACTGTAATTTTAATCATATGTTCATGCAAATGCAAATATACGCGGACTTATCAATATGCAAATACTATATTTTCTAAATGAATAATTATATAAAAAAACCTTTATTCTTCTTATAGAAAGAGTTGTTATAGATTACTTCAATTATTTTTATTACATATAAAAATGTAGCGTTATATTTTAGTCCTTAGATACCACCTGTCTGTAATTTACGCTGATTTGGCACTTATCACAAATCCAGGATGATTCACGATTGAGAGGATTACGAGGTAACAAGCATCCTGAACAATTGTCCTTCGCGCAGAGAAGCGTGCCGAGTTGAGAACCGAATTCCTAGGAGAAAAAAAAGAATGTCTTGCACATGAATTTTCGTTGTAAGATATTGTCGTAGTATTGACATACCAGAGGATCGGAGCACCTATTGCAATTGCAGGAGAAACGTTTGGTAACTTTTAAAAACTGCCTTCTGCTCGACGTATCCCACAGCAGATCGGTATAGGACATGGTGATCTCTTCGCCAGCGGCGATAGGCAGCACGGCACTCACGTACAACCGTTGCTGATCGTCGAAGTGATGCCTGGTATTTGGCACGCAGCAATGATTCTGTAGTGCTCCCATTGGATAAAGACCACGTAAACTCGTAGTGTAGTCCTTGTCCCGTGAAGGTACAACCACAACTTCGAACGAATTTGTATTGAAGACGCCGCAAGTGCGCCTCATCAGTTCCATTTGCTCCTCGCTAGGAAGTTTGGCTACGTTTCTCTTGAGCAAATCGATCTATGGCAAAATTTAAGAACGTATATTGTAAGGAGATACAATAAACAAGATAACTTGGTGTTGAAGTACATATATCAATTATAAAAGTAGAACTATGTCAATTACATTCTCTAAGATATATGGTGAATAGCTAAATTTTAAAAATAATATTGTTTATTACACCCTACTCAACAAAATTAAAGGATCATTTAAGATCAGTGTTAAAAAGTTATCTTTTAATTTGATTCTTTCAGCACTGATTTGAAGTGATTCTTTAATTTTGTTGAGTAGTTAATAAAAAACAAACAATATTATTTCGAAGATTCAGCCATTCATTTTTCACTCTTCTACAAAGCTAGACTTTACTACTACAAAGCTAGAATTTATTGTACAAATGAAATACTTATGTGATATCTTGTATATGAAAGAAAACGTACCTCGTAGTTGCGAGTAAGATTCGCATGGCACTCAAGAGCATACAAGAGTTTATACTGATCTTTCGATAACGTAAGAGCACGTATCGGTACTACTGCAAGTAACAGGTCTTTGGACCAGGTAGAACCGCAAGTTGGCGTCCAGTCTCTCAAGAATCGGCATTCCCCTTGGACATGCACTGTGGAATTTTCGCATTCTGTAGAACAGATTGGCAAACCGCAGCCGTGATCGCAAGGGAACAGAGCGCAATTGTTCTTGTAACAAACGACGCACATTGGCAAGTATTTGTTGTAGCATCGTGGTCCTATTAACAATGGGACGTCTATGAAGATTAGCTCGCCAGCTTGTATGTCTCGCGTGGCAAATATGCCGCGACCTCCGAGAGGAGAACGACCAACGATCCATGACCTGGGTTCATCTTGCAAAAGATTATTCTCTCGCAGATGAGACTTGAGCAACTCTTCCGTCTCACGGTCCATAGATCTGGACGATAGATGTGCTCTGCTTATAAGTGTTCCTATCGATTCTCCTCCTCGACGATTTGATCTTCCTCTTTTATATAGATGTTGAAACGTATCAGTTCACGGCACTGAGCCAGTTCGTGTAACTAAACAGAAAATTTAAGAGCTAGGAAAATCTTGTTTTGCTGATCGGCACAAATAGCGAGTGGGTGTTGAGATCTTATAATGTTTGCAAAATAAAAGCTCTCCTTTTGACGAAGCTGATCTAATTTGTAATGAGATCAATTTTTAATCGTTGCAAATACAGAGAGATATTCATGGATCTGACCTAAATTTTTTTAAATTAACCATGAAATTTCTAGATTTGAATTTTAGAAAGATTGGCGTATATATGAAACCTACTTGATAGCAAGAATGCAACGAGGCGGTGATGGCACTGGGATATTTATACTCGTCCTTTGTCAGATGTGATATACCGCAGACCGGTGTTAGAAGTATCAGAGAATTTTGGCTTTCGTAATAGTCACGGATCATCTTACAAATTAATTATATAATTAAGATCAGGATTAATATTACGAAGTCGAAAGACGTCTAATTGGAGGCACGCGAATAGCACTGTTCTATGAGTAGCTCTCGTTATAAATCTTAGTTTAAAATAGAATTATAATTTGGCAGCACATCGACACCAAAAACTAGCCAACTTGCCTATCTGTTTACAGTTTACGTATTTTGCGAGATGTCAACAGATCGCAAATAAGATACTTAAATATTCGAATAAACAATTCGTTTACGCAATTGGAGAAAGCACAAGATTATATTTTGTTCATTATACATGTATCTGCGTCTATTTTAATCAAAGTTTTCCATGGGACGGAAAGTTCATTCAACGGATGTAACAATATATCGTTACGACCTTGCACGGTCATAAATGTATCGATTTATTCTTCTATAAACGCGCATGATATTGATCTGTTTCTTGACTTTGTTCGCATGACTAAAAGTGTCTCGTGTTCTGTAGTTTGCAAATATTGTAATTCTCAAAGAACTAAATCTTACTTTTTATCGCAAAAAAACATCAATAATTACAAAATTGGTGCTAATAATACAGCTATATATCAAGTAAAAAAGTTAGTTTCAAACTTTTTGGTTCGCAATTTGCAAACATACTCTACGACCTTGCGTGAAGGCAAAAAAATCCAAAAAATATATCTCTCTCTATTAATAAATTTTATTTATGTAATAGTAATGTCAGAATTAATGTCAATATGATTGCTTCACGCAAGCGTACAGCATGTAATAGTTATATTTGTATGGTCGAGCGTTGCTAAGACTACAGGTTGAGTCCTCATCGTCGACAGGGTATCGTGAACGGTATCGCCAAGAACAACGTATATACAAGGCCTATGCCGCGCTAGCGATATATGCTTACAGCATACCGTAATTGTGTACAGAGATTGTCGAAAGTGCCGTGTTTCTCGACGATCCGCGTTCTCCCTTTTTTTTTCTATTGCCCACCGTCGTACAGAAATGGGAAGGTAATGGAAAAGGATGATCCGTCCTCTTCTCTCGGCGAATCATTTCCACTTTTTATATCCTTTTAGGGATCGTACCGATCAAGTGTAATTAATTTTCCCTCTGCGGCATTTTAGCTGATAACGTAATGCCAAAATTCACGAGAAAGGTCACGGACGAATGTTGGCACAGTAACGTGACTCAAAACCGTACTATTATTCTAATTTAATCGAATCGTACCTTATAGGTATCGAGGCAACTATATAATGCTTGAAAGAAATTAATCTTAATTTTTCTAATTTTATATAATCAAATATATCTATATAATATCAAATATATCTAGAATTTTAATATATAATATATACATATATATATATGTATATATTTACTCTTGTTTTTGTTAACACATACAATTAATTATAGTTTCTCCAATCATTTTAATAACTAATAAGATACAACGTGTTAATAACAATGATATATTAATTTATATAGAGATATTTCCGTAATCTATTATAAAACTATAAGGTTGAGTATTATATATTGAACGTCTATACAAAAGCACTGCATTATTCAACATGAAACAAATAAATCCATATCTCATTAATTTACATCATCATGTAATGGTTGTAGAGCTTCTTATCCCAATATACGACATATAGTAAACCTAATCTATACACTTATACACATTCTAGCGCGTGTACACACATTATACACATTGTTATACATTATTAGCAATAAATCGACATGTGTATATATATATATCATGCTATAAAGGTATGTAAGGCTATTTAGGCTGGCTTATAAGCGGAGTTACTATCCATCATCTGCGAGGACTACGTGTAAAAATATTTTTACTTTGATTTTACTGTCGACCGCGGTTATGGTGTTTGCATTAGGATCAGATTGTAGCGGAGATCCTTGTATGTATGGGATCTGTTTGGACAATGAGAACAGGTACGTACATATAGTTTTACGCTTAATAAAAGCACGCATCTTAATAATCTGAGAATAAGGTGAACATTTTGTTAGATATAAGACAGATATAGCTCACGCTGTATAATATATGAAAGATAAATATAGTATTTTTTTTAGTTTAGAATCTCGTACGCGGAAAAAAAATATGAAGATATATTATATTAATTTATTGAAACCAATTAATAATCGACATCTATAAGAAATATTTTGTATATAGCAGTTATAAAAATCTTTCTTAAAATCACATATTTTTGTATAATAAATATTAGGATAAAAATAACTTATAAAGATTTAATATTATTTATTCTTGTTAGCATTATACTAATTAATTTAAAAATATATACGAATCAAAATAATTAAAATTATTAAAATATCTATTTATTTTCACTTTGTGATTTTTTCATGTATGACACAGCACTTATTCTTGTTACTGCATCGATGGTTACACGGGGATTAATTGTGAAATTAATTGGGACGAATGTTGGTCAGATCCTTGTCTTAATGGTGGCACATGCAACGACGGCGTTGCCGCATATAATTGTACCTGTGTCGATGGGTTTGTAGGTAATTCATTTTTTTTCGTTATATTGTTCGTCATAAATTAATACGAGAGAATTAATAGAAATAAATAATACCATTTTAAACTAAAAATAGGTGTAAATTGCGAACAAAGATATAGCGAGTGTTCGAATCATCCGTGCCTTAATAATGGTACCTGCGTTGATTATGATGGCATCACTTGTCAATGTTTGGATGGATACTCAGGTGTGTGATGACGAATATGTTTATTCAAAAAATTTTCACGTTGTTATTTTCTTGTTTTATTTCTAGGAGAATATTGCGAGATCGATGCGTCAGTCTGCAACGAGACAATGTGCAAAAATTCCGGTGAATGCATCGAGGGCCCCGGTTTCTCATTCTATTGTCGTTGTCGCGAAGGTAGGAAATTCGTAAAGCTACTTACGCGCGTACAAAATATTTTACTCCTCTGCATTTTTTATTCTATCATAATGATACTTTTCTCTTCTCATTTACGATTTCACTTTGAAAAGGATGGACCGGTGTCCTCTGTGAGGTGGACGTTGACGAATGCTTGGAGTCGCCATGCAGAAATGGTGGTCTCTGCATCAATATTCCCTCTTCCTATACTTGTGCTTGTTTATTCGGTAAATAAATTATTTATTATTTTTGCCATGAGTTACAGATATTTTTGTCTAGAAATAGCATAAATAACTTATGAAGTCATAATTAAATTTCGGAAGTTACAAGTATCTTACTATCGTTATCTTTTTAGAGCGAACTCTTTAAAGAATTTAAAAAATAATATATGCGCCACCTTTCTTATTTTTCTAACATTAATTATAACATATAAATTTTAATGAACATTTTATTGTTTTTATTAAAGGTTTTACTGGCAAAGATTGCGATAAGGCAATCGTGCCGTGCAAAGAGAATCCTTGCCAAAACGGAGCAGTATGTCTACTAGAGGACGATCGTTCAGTTTGTTACTGCGTGCCCGATTATCATGGTGTATTTTGTGAGCTAAGATATGACGATTGTGAATCGAAATTTGCACAATGCGACAATGGAGGTACCTGTATCGATGGTATCAATAGTTTCACTTGTGCGTGTCCATCGAATTACGGTGGTTCTATGTGCGAATACAGTTTTCCATCGACAACTACTCTAGAAATGGAAGACACATCTGAACAAGAAACGAGTTTAATCGGAACTACAACTGCCATAGTTTCACCTGAAGAATCGACTTCGTTAGTGGACACATCTTTATCTTTATCATCCCCATCGACTATCAGCTTTGCCACTTATTCGACATCCCCGAGAACAAGTACTTCACCTTATACAAAGAGATATACAATTATGGAAAAGACTACGACATCAAAGTATGAAGATTCTAGTGTTAGCAGCATTTTTCTTACTGAAGTTCCATCAACGAGTTCGACTCGAGATGATTTCGTTACGTTGGAGCCCGTAACGATATCGTCGATCACTGTTACTGAAGGCCTCCATGAGACTGAAACAGAAGGTACTGAAGTTTATTTGCCAACTGGGAGATCAATCCACGACGGTGAAATTACTAAGGAGTCTGGCGATTATGATCAGACTACAAAGATACATCTACCAGTTTCCAGTAGAATAGACGATGTAACGGAGTACACGACAAGTTCTAGGTAAATGGAGTATTCTTATTAGGATAGAAGAAATGAAGTAATTCTCATTAAGAATATTGAGATCAACGTATTTGATAAATAATGATATTAATTATCTGCAGTTTAGCCACAATAATACTAAGCGATACAATTTATATTACACGAGTAAATTTTTATCCAATAACATGTCTCAAATATATATTTTTTAAAAGATCGAATCAATAATTTTTCATTATATACAGATCCACATAATTTTTGTGTTAATTTAATAATATCACTATATGTTTCGTTTCTTAGTTATCAACCTACAATAAATGAAGGCCAAAAGGATAACAGAACTAGCGTCACAAGTGCTATCATGGATCACGCTACCGATGTAACACTTCCCATCGATACGACATTTCGATATACGACGGATTCCATACAAAATAGAACGTTTGAATTTGGAACTACGATCATAGATACACCAAGAACTGTTATACCTTTAATTACTTCATCGACACTGCCATCGGTCTTATCTTCGACCATGAAACTTGACACTTCCACAGTACCTTCCTCGTTAACGTCTACTAGCATATCTTCGTTAAGCCAAACTACTGTTACTAGTATCGAAGTTAATACTACAGAAATAGGCGCTTGTCGCGGAACTCAATGTTCTACGAGTACTACCATGATAACTCCGCGAAATATTACTGAAGTAAGTGGTTAATATAATAATAAAAACAATAAATAATAATAAATAACAATAAAAAAAATTTGTAAAGAATTTTGAAATTGAAACTATAGATTCTAGTTAATCTCTTTGTAAGCATTCTATATGGAAAACTTAAATAAAGTTAAATCTAAATTTCTCTCAAAATAAAACATTAATAGTTAATGTGTCTGTATTACAATTGTTATTCAGTATACTGATGGTTGCAAGACAGATTCGACTATTACGCAAGCGGCCTTTAATGGCAAATCTTTCGTTAGACAACGCGTCGAAGTAAAAATGACTGAGAATAAGAGCGCAACGCTCCGAATTTACGTTAAACTTAAAACGGCATTTAAAAATGGAATTATATTACACGTTTATTTTGACAATGAAAGATATTCTTTGGTGTACTTGGAACTCGGATCGTTAAAGTTCCAATTTTCTTGTGGATTAGAAACTATGTTACTTGGTGAAATCGATGCGATTATCGATAATGGATACGAAGTAGGCATCGATATGAGGTATTCCATTTGCATTAGATTATTCTTTTAACTTTAATTAACAGGAAAGAAACATTTCTGTTCGTTTTATCACAGTTTTCAATATGTTGCCAATGATGAAAACGAAAAATGTTTTGCCAAATTGCTGGTGAACGGCACTATGGCTGTAACTGGCGAACAAATACTGCCACAGCGAGGAATGGTTCCAAAATACGCTAATTTGTACATAGGAGGCATTCCATTAACGTTCTCACATTATTTTCCTCACGTAGCTATGGGATTCATTGGTTGCATGGATTCCCTGAAGGTAAAGGAATTTGTTTTAATAAAGAATTATTCAGCATTCCAGAAGATTTAACAAAATCGTTCAATTATTTTAAAAACTTTCTCAATAAAAGGTTTGCTAGTTTTATACAGAGTGACTCAGAATTATTTCGATTACATTACAGGTAAACGGAATTATGCGACATTTTATTCACGATTCTATAGAAACGTTCCAGATTGAAGAATGCACATCATTTTTATGTTTATCGAATCCATGTCAAAATTTCGGCGCGTGTGAAGAAAGCGATGGAAGAATTCGTTGTAAATGTATAGCGGGGTAAATATCTATTAAATAGTAATAAAATTAATTTACGCAAATTAATACATCTTTATATACGTCTAATGAAAAGGAAGTAGTGTGAACCTAATGAACCTAAAGAAAGTAAGAGCAAAATTACAGATAAAAAATGAAAAAATTTTTTGATTAACACTAATTAATTTTAGTGTAAAAGCAATAGTTTTTAAAATCTGCTCAGCAGCAAAAACTGTTTACAGGTATACTGGGCCTTTGTGTGAACATTCGGCATGCAACGACAATCCCTGCTCGATGGGTGCCACATGCGTAAGCTCGCCGGGAACTGGTTTCATCTGCGTCTGTCCACTCGGCAGTCGTGGACTTTTCTGCGAAGAAGGTAAATCGTAATAATGAAATATTAGATATTCTATAGATGCGATAGCGATGCAATAAAATCGCAATGCAACAAAATTCTGACAAAGCGACTCGTCCTCTCAGATGCCATTCTAGTGCGGCCGGCTTTCTCGGTCCTCGTCCCTGGCTTCGCGTCGTACATTGCCTACGGCGTGTCTACTTCGATAAAGGACACAATGGAACTGAAGCTGCGACTCATCCCGCGCACGTTTGATCAAATCTCTCTGATAGCATACTTTGGACAGAGAAGCTCGCGCCGTGATGTTTCGGATC
Source organism: Trachymyrmex cornetzi (assembly GCF_001594075.2). NCBI lineage: Eukaryota > Metazoa > Arthropoda > Insecta > Hymenoptera > Formicidae > Trachymyrmex > Trachymyrmex cornetzi. The sequence goes on from NW_017299966.1 coordinate 873,742, forward strand.
ATCTTTCGATAACATTTGTGCGCGGCTATATTATGCTTACGTGGGATTTGGGTTCCGGTGAGTTATCAATGAATGTAAATTAGAATCTTTCATATATTCGAGGCTCTCATATCTTTTTCAATCATATCTTTAATAACAATGATCGCAGATATATATTATTTATGAGTCTAAAAAATATCTAGGAAATAATTATTAAATATAACAAATATTATATGAAGAATTTTGTAATTTGCTCTATTATATTTACATTGCATCTATTTAGAATACAAAAATTTTTCTTATAGAAAAATATATACTGAAATATATATCCAATTATATAAAGTTTTGGCATAGAGAATTTAAAGAAATTGTATTTCAATATTATAATCTTTTAATAGGAGTGCGAAGAATCTTCACTAGCGATTCGTTGACCTCTCTGAGTGTGACGGGATCGATTGGTAAAAGTAAAACGTATACTCTTCGAATCGGAAGGAGAGGCAAGGAAGCGTGGCTTGCTGTAGAGGGTCTCAAAAACGTGACTGGTCAGGCAGTAGGATCTATGACTCAACTCGATGTATCGCCTGTTCTCTATATCGGTACGTTATTAAAGAGAAGAGCGATTTGACATTTGGCATAATATCAACACTCCAATCGTCTGTTATCATATATTTTACGCTAAATGTAGCTATTCAATTCTCACTCACATCTGACGTTGACATTAAATACAATCTAGATATCTCGGATGAATATATGATAGGAGTTGAAATGAAATAATACTTAACATGAAATGGAGATAAATTAATAAAAATATATAGAGAGGACATTTTTCTCATTCTTTTTCACAGGTGGTTATAAATCCAAAAACTTTGAAACGTTGCCGCATGACCTCCCTCTTCATACCGGCTTTTCCGGGTGCATATTCGACGTTGAATTGCGTACAGACACGACAATTCTTCCACTGACTGGTTCCAGTCCTGCCACTGGCCGTGGCGTAGGTGAATGCAATCGTAATGAATGTATTCGTCACTCGTGCAAGAACGGTGCGGTATGTTTACATCATGGGGCATCGTATAGGTAATATATAAAAGAAATTACAATTTCTCCTTTTACACAATAGGGAAATATAAGATACTCTATGTATTACAAAATTATGCTATCTATTATATATATATATATAATTGTTCATCGTCTTTTCAGTTGCATTTGTACAAAGGAATGGGTTGGGCCTGACTGTTCCATTCCTATCTAAACCTATCTAATCGTCGCTGAAAACGTTCTTCTAGATGCCCGTAAAGGATTTCTCTCTCGCAGTTCTTATTAATTACCACGAAGGGAGGAATCGGTCGGCATCAATGTTATGTTATACATATATTACAGTGAACATGTTGTTCTTACAAATTTTATATCTATTGATGTAGTGATTTTCTAATAATCTAAAATAAGATTAGCTTACATCAGAGGCGTCATTTTTGGGTCGAGAAGTGGCGGAATGAGAGTTCAAATATACAAATAACATTGCCGCTGATAGACGAGCCTGCAGATCTTGTTTGCTGTATTCGTGATGCCATTCTACGTTGCCCCAATGGGAAATCTACGTATAAAAGAACATAATAACGACATATACTAGAAATATATCACTAACATATTATAATAGATAACGGAAAACAAAATGGACCCTCACAATCATTTTTATCACAAATTTAATCGAGACGGTGATATATACCTGATATTCTTCTTCTAGGTGTGAAAGACTTACAGCTTCCAGGATATTAATTACTCTTGCAGCTGTGGCAAGAGTTAAAATAACTGATTTTAATCCATCCATTGCATATACAAGACCTATTGTAGACAGCAATTAATATATACAAACATAGACCATTCTATCTCTTACAAAATTCTATCATTACCATAAATACTATTGAAATTATGAGATAATAAATGTTTCGTTAATGCAGCTTTGGTTTCCATAGATACTGTAGGTGCCTGTATACTCTGAGTTCTCATAATCTCTACATTGTAATGTTCACAAAACCAATGAACTATTGGTTCCCACTTTTCAATTTGTAACTGATATAGTTCATCCACTTCCTAAAATCATAAAAACTTTTACTATTATAATCAAGATACTATCACATTAAAAATAGTATTGAAAAAATATAAATATTTATTTAAGTACTTACACTCGAATAAAATAAAATTGTGTCCATTTCTAAACAATTCACCATGTGATTGACCAGATTTATTTTGGTGCGATTGTGCGGATTGTCCAATACAGTATTGCACAAGGATGTCTACAATAGAAAACCAGAAAAATGTTAGCATATGTTTTTCTTTATATGTATTTAGAATAGATATAGAATATCATATGAACTGGTAATGCCAAATTACTAAATTATAGTAATACCAAATATATTTGTAATTCTAGAGTGAATTTCTGTATCCTGTTAAATCAACTATAATCACAATATAATAAATTATTAGATTCAAAGCAATTACTCCATTATGATTTTGTTGTGATGTGAAATATGTAATGATAATGTAAAATCATAAAGTAATTAAATTATTCATGTATAGTTATATTGGTTATACCAAGTGCATGCTTCCTCTGTCGATTGTCTTCTTTTGCGCGTCCCATTCGGCAGCCACCGCTAAGGCCAGAGGTTTGCTGTTCACCTCGAATATTCTACCCTGCGGTGTTTTCAACTTCCTCTGGTCCAGAGTAACCTCAAACTTGTCGCCGCTCGAAAGTATGTTCGTCCTTCTATAAAATCGTTTCACGGTGGCTACAAGTGTCCAGTTTTATTATGCACTTAGTAACAATCGTATTCAATTAAAGCATATTAGGAAACGTCAAGAATGTAATCTAAAAAAATAATAGTGTTTTGAACAAAAAATGTGATTATTACCCATATTTCTTATAACCAAGGAAGTTGACACAAATTTATGGCATGTAAAATAATACAGTGTATTGATCAATTTGTTAAGTATTTGTGGCATATCGCTTATTATTGTTTATTACTATTGTTTTTTCTTTCCAAAACATTCAAATTCAAGAGAAAATGAGCAGACGATTCACAAGATTCACAACAACATTAATATGTAGCGTCAAATAGTGGCCAATCATGTAACTTACTCTTAAAATCAGTGCAGTAGGTATTACAGTATTCTGTACTGCTAATGATGATAATGTAACGGCGTACGTATTATAGCCATTGATATAGAAGATTTCTTCTTGAAAATTTTTTGTATATAATTTTAAATATATTTATTTTTATTTGTAAATTGTGTTACTTTCATAGACTTCAGATGTCTGTGGTTACTATATATTTAAAATCATAAAATAAATAAAAGATATTTAAATCTAAATTCTCAATATAAAAAATGAAATTATTGTAAAATATTTTTTTAATTTGTCCAATTTTTTCATTTTTTCAATTTAAAATTAATCACCATTTTTCTTAATAAATATTTTATCAGTTCTGAGAAATATATTTAATACCTAAATAGAAAAAATATTTTTGTAATATAATTAATTATATAAGCAATCTTGTCACACAAAACAAACGGGTTGTATTAAAAAACATCCGTAAGTGTATAAAATACGAAATATATATATATTTGCTTTTTTATAGCATAACATATATAATTTAGATAAGTATACATATCTTATGGGTGTTACACATTGTACCATAAGTTCAATGATATAAAAGATGACAGGGTTTACAATTTAATATATACAAAGAACGGCAAAAAAAGTCGCATAGTATACAACACTTTAACGCTTCTTGTATCCTATAGTCGTTAAGAAGATAATCGTATTAGAAGATAATTGTATTCACGCACACAATATTTTATATTTGCAAATCATGTTACGATTGTCAGAGAAACAAAGTTTATCATTGTTAATTATGAGGAAGATTATTATTCAATGCAAACAAGGAAAAATCTGGTAAATAAAGGCATATCTGGAAAAGAAAATATTGAAGAGATAATTTTGTCGATCAAATTTTGTTAAAACACAACTACTAATGTGTTGTTAACAAAGCCATTAAAAAAAAAATGACACTAGAAAAAAGTGATCTTTCTTAACTTACAGTCAGCTTTAAATTGATATCAGTTAGGAGTGCGCAAAACGAAATATCTTACAATGTTCTTTAGAAAACGAGTTCTCTTCTACATAACGTCATCGTGATGATTGTTCCCACGACATGATGTTGGCTTTTCATAAACTTAAAACATATAAACGCGCTGTTGCATCGATAGAAAAGGGCACTCGGTTCGAAGAACGCATCTGTTAAAATTAATTTATAAGAATAAAAGATTTTCTGTTTAAAGATAAAAAATATAGTACAGAATGTTACATGATCGTCGCGCGTATTATTGTGCCTTTTATTGCGCTGCTAACAAGCAGCATCAGATTGTATTTCCACAAAACTTTGAATGTTTATAGAAAATCTCTCATTAATGTTTTTATAAACGTTATTTGTGTAAGAAAAGAATTACTTATATATTGTCCGTTTGTTTAGTCTATGCTTCTTAGTTAGCTATCTAAATACAAATATTAAACCTACTAACATAATATGAATTAACACTCGTGGAAGCACCCTGAATCACTGAATGACAGTCGCAGGCCCGAATTCTCGATTTAGCGTAGTGTTTAGTATTGATACAACCATAGCTAAGTTCGAAAACACTGTTTAAGTCCCCTTGTATGTCATTTTATTCTTATTGTTCACTAAACAAGAATAAAATGATATACGGGACTACTCGGGTGATGTTTCCAAATGTGTCTCATCTGAATCAAAGTTTCGTCTGTTTACGCAAAAAATTCAAATCAAAATGTATATCGAATGAACACATTTAGTATCGAAAACGCGACAAGAACACGGGCCAAGATCTATTATCGGCGGTTACGAATAAACAGCGAATTTTGCATTTCGCCGTCTGACTTTGTTTCATTCATCTCGCTATCTCTAAGTTTGATCAAAAAAGAACGATAAGTACTCATCGCTCTTAACGAAAAATCGCGACGGCGCGATTAAAAAACGCCATCTCTTTATCCCGATACATGTTTCGATTTGGACTAGGTTCAATCATCGTAGCGACTCTACGACTTGGACATTATACACGCCGGGATAATGAGAGGAATAGAGATATATTCGATAATTAAGAACCAGTAGAGAATTCGACATTTGTTCTCAGACATAGCTCTCATCGTCGACGACGGATCTACCGAATCCTAGATGCCTCGTCGTAATAGGAGCGCGAGGTTGCGGTGGTGGCCGATAAGGCGGTGGCGGTGGTAGAGACCTGGATCTACCCGCCACTTTATGCCTGTCCTCGAGGTTCATGTGCACCGGCGGCAGGTGTCTGAGCCTTGGCGGCAATGGTGGCGGTGTGTCTGGCCACGTAGTTCTTTCCTCCTGTTCATCCTCGCTGAGGTCGACTACACTTTTATAGGAATCGTTCACATCCGCAGTTCCATAAACCTCAGTCGATCGACTCCTCTCATCGCAATATGTAATTTTACTGTCGGATTCACCATTTGATTCCTTACTTTTGCAGTATTTAAGCGCTTCCATATATATTGCCTTTACCCTAACAAAGTCATCGTATAATTCACGGTCACGGGCTTGACGACGGCGCTCTTTCTCCGACATTGGTGACTCCAGACTCACGTATTGTACCTCGGAGGATTTGGCTTTCTTAAACTCATAACAATCGCTACCAGAGCGAGGTGTATCGCCACCACCCGTTAGATCCTGCTCCGAGTCATGAATCGATATCCGTTCGGCGCTTCGAATGTCCTGTTGCAAGCTTTTACTATTGTAATCCTCCGTTAATATATCATAGCTTACGTTTAACTGTCTGCTTCGATAAGTCTTACAGTTCTCCACATTTTCTTTCATCGTGTCCTGTCTAAGGTACTCCCTATCATATGTGTCCTTGTCACTAAATCTCTCTTTTCTGTGCTCGTGTTCGTCCAATTTATTCGTTCTGGGCGTTCTTTTGAGCTGTGCCCGCAACCAATCTTGCCGTTGAAAATTAGATGATTGAGACGGATTGGGGTAACACCCGTTGGTCTTTTCCTCTCTGAAGTTGTGCTCCGTGTTACTCGTATGATTATGATTGCTGGATCCGTAACCATTCAACCTTTCCTCCCATCCGCATCTATAAACTGGCATGTAGGTTTTATTATTAGACTTCTCCTCTTTCGCAAAAGATTTATCGTAATTGGTAGACGATGGGGCGTTCGGGGCAGAATCTTCTGAGCCTACGGGCGATTCCGGGATGAATAATTGGCAATCTGATAAGGTCAAGCCTGAGTCCCTTGACAAAGACATAGGGTCTCTACGTGGTGCTTCTGTTAGCTCCAGACTATCCAAGGATATTCCACCTGCTGCATCATAAGAGACTTATTAATAACGGATAATGTAATTAATAAAATGTTTTAATTAATATTTTAATATTTTCTTTTGATTTAATATCTCTTGATATAATTAACAATAATTTAACAGCATAATACGTAATTGTAATACTTACAGTGAAGACTGTCGGTACTTTCCTCGGCTCCACTGTCGCTGCGTGTATCTTCTCCGAGAAGCTGCGTGACACTGGTGCCAAACAAATCCTCACAGTGACGTATTAACATTTCCGTGATTGTCGGGATCGCTCTACTCTGATTCACCGACGGATTCGAGGACCAAAGCAAACTCGGACCGCAGCAAACGCCAAGATTGCTGGCGCACATGAGATTACGTTTCGATCGCCTCGCCACATGATGCAGTACACAAATTAAATGTGAAAGTAACGTGAAATTCGCCCTCGGTAGCCTATCTAAAATGCTGAAAATTTTTTCCAATCAGTTCCATTTTATCAAAAACAATTTTGTTAACAATAATAACAAATGTAATAATTAACATATATAAATTTTGATAAGACATATAAATTTATATCATTTTAATTTTAACATAAATTATAATCTAAAAATAAATAAACCTTTTAATGGTTTGAACAGGACTCGGCGTGTTTAAACTGTCCATCCAGAGGGGAAATAGATGGAAGGTCAAGAGAGGATCCGGCAAAGATCTCAAGAAGTCTTTCAGCAAAGCTGCCACTGCTATAATTGGAGCATCCTCCAGACAACTAGGATCTCCTGTGGACTCGATCTGTTCTCGCAACTCTCGAACGATTCGAACATTTGCGGACTTGCGGAATATTCCCTGCATAAAAGGACCTTTCGCGAATAATTGCTGTAACATCACGAGAACGGGTTTGGGCAGGCCATTCTCGTCCAATCGCGACAGAGGTACGCCAAAGAGGTTTGTATTTAACGACAACGAGCGACGCAGCAAACCCGTTATTTTCGACCGATTGTTCTTCTTCGCGGGTGTCTTCATTACGGGCCTGAGAATGAAGTGGCACAAGTCGACGCCGCTATTGTTGATGTGCACCAGATCGAAACCCTCATCCGTCGATAGCATGTGTCGTAGACGCGACATCTTCACGGCGAATGGTCGCTCGTGTCCTATCAACGGATATGGTGGTTCGTCTGGGAACGTTCGAGCCCAAAGCTGAAAGGGTCCTTGAAGACCCCACAGCGGCGTCGCTTCCTTCACGCAGTCATGCGCTGTCATGTCGGAACGGGCCTTGATCGTCTTGAACTGGAAGGTGCGAAAAATAGCACATATGTATTTTTCCCTCTTCAGATTACAAAGGAATGAATAATACGGCGCGCGGTTCATTGAAACTTGTTTACCGACGATAAACAGCGTTTACCTAACGGAAATTTATTCATGATCCAAGCAGTTTATACATTTATACAACGTCGATGAATTATGAACGATGATTGAAGGTGAATGCCGGCACAATACGCAGCGACGATTCTAATTCGGCACCGACGTTTGATACAAAAAAGACCTCTCATGAAGAAAAATATTATCAGGAACGTCGAATGATCAAATCCCGCGGATTCGAATATACACAAAGAATGGATTGTACGAAGGCGTGACCGTGAATGTATCCGCTTTTGCGTGAAAAGACGGGGCATACTTACGTAGTCAGTGTGCGTGTCGTTGTCATGATATACGACTTGAATGTTCGTCTCTGGTGGCTCCTTCATGCTCTCCTTTTGCACGAGATCACTCAAACGTCCCCACCAGAGGTCTCGCGTTGCGGCGGTCCTGTAAAAATGATTTCACCATGATAACGATAACTATTACAAGTTTTCCGAAACTCCTACTGATATTTTTATTTTAATCATTTAGATTTTAATCATTATAATCGGTTTTGGAAAAAAGCCTGCTTACATGAAAGTCGCTACAACGTTTGTAGTAGGCCAGCCAATGACGAAGCTAGTTTCAGCGGATTTGCTGGTTTCTGCCACGTCTTCTATGTGACCGGCCGTGAGCCAGAGCTCACTCATTTTTACAATTTGCTTCAGCTTAAAGTTCCCGCTGCTACGGGCTTTCGCAATAAGCAAAAGGTCAGTGAAGAGGAAGAGGTGCCTTTCTTGAGACTGCATGCCCTAAAATCAACAAGTCTTAAAATCCGATCGCCTTAACATTAATCAAGTCTTAATCTTCATTAAAATGTGCAAATGTATGCGCACATTTTAATTTTGATAACTTCCTGAAGCTTTTCGTACCGTGGTGAACTGAACTGGCGTTTCCAAAAGAAAAGTCCTAGTCGGCGATTTCGTCGGGGATGAAGTACTATCCGTGGTATCCAGGGTTTTTTGAGAAAGTCCTCTTGTTAGCCTGACCGGAGTACTACCATTTCTTTTACGTAACATATTTTTTGTTTTCTGAAAACATTAGATTAAAATTTAGCGGACGACTAATAATGATTAAAGTTATTTCTAGAAAAAGAAATTTTCAATTCGATATAATTCGCATTTGTTGGCATCTAAATATAGTTAATCTTTTTTTCATAGAAGGAAGAGGTAAGACTTTTATGTTAGATTATCTAAATAACAAAATCTAAATGCAAATTTAAAGCTCTTCTTGTAACGACTCGATCGGGGAATTCGCAGGGCTTAGAGGCTTATTTCCGCATGCTAATTTTATCGCTGCATTTAATCGCGTCGTATAACATCACATACGTGTCACACATGTGCAGAGTATTAAGCTAGGCCTGAAAAATGTCACTACCAAATTTGGCCGGCGAGTTTCTAAGGTGTGCTACAAGCGAAAGTAACGAGTGCTCTCGTAGCGGATCGAACGGACGAATTAACATACATGGGCTTATTAGATTCTCTGACATGATTCAACATCCTCTATTTTTCACTCGCCATTCTTTTTTTGGTTACGAAATCACTTCTGGTGGTCCCGATTGGTTAGTAACACACAACTTCGTCTCAGTGTAATCGCGTTGTTACAACGCATAAAAGTCCAGACAAGGCATTGATACGTCCAACGCGTCAGATAGATTATCCGCTATCATTTATATTTTATAGCATTGGAAAGTGTATCGCCCGAGGATTTTAACAGCGAAAGTTTCGAGTGATTACCGACAGACACCAATGTTTTATGGGATAAAAATGCCTAGAAGCAACTGCGCAAATGTTTTTCCTTGAATATAGAAATACGAAAAATAATTTTAAGTGTGATTGTTATTTCTACCATAATAATATTACGCCCGTAATTTTTGTATTCCACGACGTACAAGAAAAAAACTGATCTTATAATTTCGAAATACGCAAGAAAAAATATATTATACATTGCGATATTAAAGAAAAATCGTGATTCACGATATCAGAATCTAAAGACAGAAGCAAAGTCCTTTTTTTTATAAGTCCTCTTTTTACTTCTTTATAATATTAACTTTCGCTGTACTTGTACCGTTATTGTACGAAAAAAAGAATGACGTGCTTTTCATGGAAATAATATAAGTACATTCCATTGTCATATTATTGCCAGTCTCTATCTCGGTGACATAGTTTCTAGTATGTTTCCATATATTTGTTGTGCTGACACAGAAAGTGAGCGCTCTATTGAACGAACGACACGCCGTCAATTTCACCGTTCGCAACAATTAACGGGCAAGTCGGGTGAAAATACAGCTGGGAGAAATGATCAGATATACGCTCGTATCCGGATGGATATGCGAATGAACGTGGGAAGGAAGTGCGTATACATGCGGCTCCAACCAGCCACGCCGATGCCGACGACACGCGAGCATTTTCCGCGGACGCAGAAAAACGAGATGCGTCTAAACGACCGTGAGAAAGGCTGAATTACAAGGCGCATTGTCCGCGATACCGTTTGTCAGCACTGTTGTTTGTCGCTGTTCGTATACATTTTTCACGAGAAAAATAATAGGCTGCTTTGCATAAACATTTTTATCATCGTCGCGATTTTTAACTGAAGCCTTGATCACTTCTTTGGAAATTACAGATGGGAAAAGATACTTTATATTAATGAGATGCGTGTCGTACCGTGGTGACAACGTCTCGTTCGTGCAGCCGCAAATTGTCACCGGGGAACAATTCTTGGATGCGATGAAGGTCACCCTCTAACTGTCCACGGTGGAGGACCGACCCGCTGTCAATGCACTCACTATCTATCAAGCTCCTTGCTTCTTGTCCCAGGTACCTCTCGTAATCGGCGAGCCTTTGCACCTGCGCAAATGAAATATACATTTCGTAAAATCTTTAGCATAAAAAAAATTGTAATATAAATTTTTTACGTGACGAAAAAAATTACACGTTGCGCACTTCTATCGTGGCTAAGCTTAGGAAATCTTAACCGAGTGCAGGGGAAAAAATTCGCGATTGCGTCGACGGTCCTTACGTAACGCCGATAATTTTCGACAAATCGCCGTTCGATGGAATTGGCAATTTCCAAAGGCATTACGAAAATAGGAAAGGGAAGCGTCGCGGTCGAGACACATGACTTTCTCTGATATCGACTTACTAGGAAAACGCGATGTGATATCTCTTTGATAATCATCACTGAATGCGGAAATAAATGGGAAACGTCGACCGGATCGGGTACGGCCTCGGAAATGCACGCCGATTCGTGTTCTCTTCTCGCTACAACGAACGCGATAATTATCATTCACGAGTCGGAGGTGCGTTATATAAATTGACAACATGTCATTATTTGATGTACGTACGATTGTGCTCATGTCATAGTCGACGACCGTATGTAGGGACTGATTCAGACTGACTATTGCAACATGTCACGTGTACGGCTTCATTAGACATTTATAAATGACAGCGATAATATATAAGCATATATTCTAACATATCAATAAATATAGCATTGTTCAATGAAAGCGAAAATTATAAGACTCGTCTATAATATTCCTTTACGTTGTTCTTGTCTAGAATAGGAAATAATATATGAATTAATATTAACAAAAAATAAAAAAATGATGTGATTTTCTATACTATATATATGTATATATAATCATTTTTCATTTTCTTTTCGTTATTGATATTAATATTAACTTATATTAATCTCCGTCTCCTCCTCTGTTACTTTGGTGGAGATTTTGTCACATTGTCTTACGTTTTTCACAGTAATAATCTACATCGATGATCTTAAAATTAATAATCAATCATAGTAATAAAATGGAAAAAAAGATTCCATATGCCGACCCAAATTTAAACATTTGTCACGTGGATTATTATCAGTTTCATGAATAATCGTGAATGATTCTACAAATTATGTAAATCTCACGACTTCGATAACAAATCTCACCGTAGAATCCGACGACGGTATTAGGCCACCGTCAAATATCGTTGGTGACACACGATTATCCCGACTGATAGCCGTGGCGCTCGCGCGATTCGCTTCTTAATTATCATAACGTGGCAGGTAGTTACCATGCCCGAGGAAATGTGCGCGAGTAGGCGGCCGTTGATGGCTCTTGTACGTGCTCTGAATTAATTCGCAGTTACCGCAAAATATCGCCATCGGCAAAATTTCGAACGATCGCCGCCGCCGCGTTCACTATTACTCGCGGAATCGTAAGACGGCTCTGCGCGCGCAGCACGTTTACCGTCTTTCTATATTAAATGCTATTCCGGATTTAATAAATTACGAAACATTCACGTGATGAAATAATATCAAACGTAAAAGTCTACAGAAAGTACAAAAGATTGTTTAAACAAAATAGAAGAGAGCGCGAATCTGTACCATTAATCTTTATTACCAATGCGATAATGTAACGCAATTTCTATTCTTGTTATTATATACATATATATTAATTAATTATAAATTATTACTTTATTTATTTCATTATATTATATTATATTATTTATTACGAGCGTAAGCGTGGCATGGCAGAAGAGCACTGGTCTATCATGCCAGAGATACCGGATTCGATCTCCCAGGAGAAACCAAAATATTTACGTTCGTGTCTCCTCTCGGAAAAGGCCAGCAACCTCCCGAGAGTATCTTTATCCACAGAAACACCTCTTGAAAAATCCGCCGTTCGGAATCGGCATTAAAACTGTAGGTCCCATATGCTCGTGATAATTAAATAATCAGCGTGCGTACCACAAGCACATGAGATGTAACACAAAGATGTAACAGGCCAGAGGTCTAACGTAAGAAGAAGAAGAAGAAGAAAATATTATTTATTATATTATTTTATCACATATTTAAAAAAAATACATAATTAAAAAAAATTAATAGAATCAGAGAAAAATATCACCTTGAGATTTTCTCGAGGAAAAATCGAAACTTGCCAAGCTCTTCCTCGAGGATATCTTACGCGTTACGAAGCTTCTTTTAGGTACAATTCCACGATGAATGCCACAACAGCATTCATTACCATGTTTTCTCTTTCGCGTGTAATCTCCGCTTCACGTAGGTACTTGTTATTGGCATTCTCGGACGTATACCCGTCCCCGCGCATATTCGAGAATGGGGAATTTAGCATGTCTTCCTCACTATTCGCGTCTCTCGTTCTCCTTCTTTCCCTTTCTCATCGTCATTGTCTTGAACCTGTCACGTGACGCATACGTTACTTTTACGCGCCGGCACCGTTTCCGAGCCTCTTTTCGCACACTTTCACCGCATGTCGCGACGTGATTATTATGTTTCTAGAAATATAGACTCAAACACAGCTAACACTCGGTACGTCGCAATTGATCGTAAACGGTACTTTATACTATCATTTCAATCAGGTTTTAAGAAGCGGACACGGATGACGGAGCAATTCTTATTGAAGTGTTTATGTTTTAATATTTTAAAATTACTGTGATAAATCGTTGGTTGTTAGCCAACTTTTTAAAATGAATTTAAAAAATTCTTTAAATTTGAAAGATGTCATGGAAAAGGTAGTACATGACGAGGCCATGGGGATCGTTATTAATGCCAGACGATAAATGTCAGGATTTCTTCTCGCATGTTAAAGAGCCACCGTAACATCGCAAACACGAGACAAGAATATGGACGGATAAAGGCAACCGAAACAGATTGACAGAAATGCATTCGTTACGGAGACTAAGATTTTAATAAATCTCTGATCATATTAAAAGTATTTTAAAGAATTTTCGCTAATACTCCAGATGCTAAACATTTTTCTTCAACATTATCAATCTATAATCAGCACTACACAAGTAGTATCACATGCTGTTTATTAAATACACATAAATATTTCTAATATTTTATCAATTTTGAATTTTTTCCGAAATATTTCACTTATTTCGAAATAAATAAAAATCCGGACAACAATTTTATCTACTTAAAAAATACCATAAAATACTTTGCATCATTTGAAATTTATTTTCCTGCTTGTTTGAATAAATTATCAAATATTTAGACTTACATAGTTCTTACATGATCAAGTTTTAGAGCTTTCTATTTGAGAAACGTTACTTATTGTTAGAAATATAAACTGTGAGGAAAGATATATAAAGAGAAAGATTCAATATAGATAAACGAGAAAGAAGGAAATATTTCGCAAATTACAAAAATCATCAGTAACAATCACATTTCCCATAGTTTTCTCTCTTAATGTTCAAAATTTTTTCTCATTTGGATTATATCGAGGATTATCGATTTCTATAACCTCTTCTTTTAAAATATAATTAATTCGTTACGATTTACTACATCGGTTAGTGTCAGCAAATTTGTTCAACCAAATATATAATCGTTCAGGCGTCGATCGATCATTTAATCAGTCATTGATGAAGAGGGAGAGAACATTGAATGGTGAGGGAAAGGATCGAAGGCTACGACGTGGACATTTTCCTCGCTTTACGTACGACGTGCGTTCACGAATGTGCACGCATCATCGAACGATTTGAATATCGTTGCGACATGATATTCAATTGATGATACATCTAATTCTACAAATGCGACCCCGTATCTGTATACATCCGCCTTTGGGCATATATGCAGACGTATGTATCTGAAAGGTATATACCGTTAGCACCGACGGCGACCTCGCGAGACGACTACCTCGGGCGCGCGCGCGCTATTTCTCAACAGTGCAGCGGGGCACGTTTACACCTCACGTGTATCCGCAATATCGCGCGAACCCTTCCGCGCTTCCTCGCGCGGGATTCCCCTTTGACGTTGAGCGCACGTACAACGGTAAATCGCGGAACGAAATTCCGCCGTGAAGCGCGCTATTCTTCCGAGCCCGAGAGCTCAACAGACGCACGTGGAATGCACGTGGATGTGATGGGAGAATAGCGACTTTTTACGCGCAGACTTTTAACAGCAGAAACTTTTCGCTTGAAGAATTTGTAACCCTAAGCGGATAGTGGTCGGACGTCTCGAGGATGAACGTTAATGTTTTGATGCAGAAGGTTCCGCGCAGCAGGGATTAAAATAATCAGCGTTAATAGATTTAAATCTCTGCTATCAAATAGATCTTTTAATTTCGGCCATATCTCGTACGATACCGAGTTCTTCTAGACATCGACACTTAATAATGATAATCACCACGATAACATTATGTCGATACTTGATAATTTTTCCTAATGTTCGAAAAGTACTCAATGTTGGAAGTAAAATATATCGTAAGGTATCTAAACATCTCTCGTGTCAATATGGTACAACTCTTACGCTCAATAACGTGCCAATCTCGTCGGTTGTTGCCGAGTGAATTTTTATTTGGATCGCTGCAACGGCGAGACGTACGCAAGGTACACGGAATGTCGAAGCCCGCAGGGCACGTGGAATATAACTTTTCCATCGGCATCTCTATATTACAAGAACGGCGAGAATACGCACGTACACTGTCAGATACAGGGTGTCCTATAAAAGTCTTTCGACAAACCTAATCTCGTTTAATTAATTTGCGTTCTATTCTTTCGTGTAAGACAAGAATTTTATTCAGAAACTTAATTGGCAAAAGAAGGTTTGACGCTGAGGAAAATATATTGCAAGAGTTACCGAAAATTGATTGGGTAAATCCAAAGCTTTTCATGAGAAAACGATGATTCGACACAATTTAAAAATGATGATGAGTGCAAGAATGTCGGAAATGAAATACTTTCTCAAGAAAAATGGGTTGTCGTGTAGCCTTGTGTACACAACTTCTCAGGGGACACCCAGTACGTGTACACGCGGGACAAATTGCTACGGCGGCGGCGTGGCGCAACGTCGAGAACACCTGTCTCGATGTTACAAAACCCGCTTCCTAGGTGCTTTACGCACATGCTTGAGCAGCGTGCCTAGACGTGGAGCAAAGGTTCGTCGTTTCAAGGATCGAGGACATTTCACTCGTCCCAGGAGAAATTGATATATCGCATATTGCAATGCAAATAATGCCTCGAGATTCGGTTTGTTCGACACGAAGTTCTATAATCAGTTTAGATTGTTTAGACTTGAAACTTTTCAATTTGAATCGATCCCGATTCAAGCTTCGGATACACCTTTAATTTCGAATACCGTACTGCTGTTACTCAATACATTTTGTGCATTAACTGTCACATCTTTTTTCTTTAATTAAAAAATTTTGTTATTATTGCGAGTTTCAAGGCTGTGAGCGTAATGGAACTTCAGCGAGTCGTAAGCGAAATTGAAGAAACGCGGTATCCAATCCGATATGCAGTCCGACGAAGCGGATTATGAAACAGCATTCGGTATTCCACGACGTGTCGTCTGCCCACATTCGCCTTTCGCCGTTCGCGCGTTCATCGAAGGAATCTCCGACGGCCGACCGCCGACGACATCAGGAGGACGGCCGCGGCGCTTCCTCGTAATAAAGGCTGAATGCCGATCGTCGATCGTTCCGTCTCGTTCTCATCTCTCTGCTCATTGCCCAGAATTATCTTCGTAAATTGCCACGATCCGGTCGCGATTCCTCGCGCCGTAGGGGATCTCCTCTCTCCTTCTCAGATTAGCGAACTTTCCTTCGCGACGGCACGGCGGTGGTGTCAATGCGCGACAACAGCCACGATGGCATTATTGCATGACACAAACGTGACAGTGATAAATTGCTTTCTTTGTGCGATTATTGAGGGTCGAAAGGACTTTTCTCGCGCGCAATGTTACCGAAAGGCGGAAGGCTTCATTATGTTAGAAGAAAGTCGCCGTGACAGCAAAGATAATAACCAGGCGTATTTGCAATTTTCACGTCGTTTCTGACATTTGTTGTGCTCGGTAATGTAACGCTGTCGTGATTATTATCGATTCGAAATGCAAATAATCCATCTTTGCCCTGAAGGCTACTTGCATTTGCTTGCCCTTACTTATTGTTATATAGATTGTCTTATCCGAGATAATTTCCACGGTAGATTCTTTGGGATGGTAGAAGTAGATTTTTCCCTGACGGAAATTTTATGATAATTAATGATGGATAATTAGGCTAATTGTCGGATAATTAAATTATGTGTAAAATTATGTGAAAAAAAATTATGTGTAATAAACGGATAACGAGACGTGATTTCCCGTTAATTTAAAAAAAAAATTTGTAACTTTACCAGAAATATAAAATTATACTGTCAATTAATACTAATACGAATAATTGTAGCTCGATCTCAAAAGATTACACACACAATGTATAAGAAATAAAACCATAAATCATATATAACTCTCACTTAAATTGATATAATTCTTACTTATAAGATTGCGCTAATAATTAAAAATTGTCTGTTAGTGTTCTAAAAATATAATTTTATAAGTTACACAATAACATCCATTTTACCAACAAAAAATTGAATTTGATTTTATTAAAGTTGTTACTGCAATTTATGTGGCAATAATGATAAGATATAATATAATACAATATATACATAGTTGCGACAATTTACATACGTTGTACTGTTTCTACTATCAGATATATAGCAATATTCAGAAAATTCTTGAAGGCCGCGATAAAATTGAAATATTGAAGGTGTTAGCTTTTAGTATAGAAGCCTTGGCTTAGATTCCAGATTTGTCGCGTGCTCGGTGACGTAGAACGGAAAGGAGACTCGATTGTATGGTCTCCTTAACTCGTAATATTCGAATGACGAGACTCGCATACCTGTTGCTTGTAAAACGGTCAGAATAGCTTTGCATCCGCGTGTTTAATGAAACGCGTCAAGAAGTCTTTGACTATTTATGTAAATTTTTATATCATTTTCTTCATATCATTTTCTCGTACGAGAGAATAAGTTCCTCTCATATATGTGTAAATAAAATTCATTAAAATTATTTAATAACCCGCGGAATCTCTTATCTCTTTTTCCAGGATCTAAAATTCACACACACGAATAAGTCACATTATAATATAAAAGACAATGCATTATAATTAATCTTTCCCGACAATCTTGTCTTATTTTTTATCAAATTGAACTGAACGTCTAAATTATATTTAAATATTTTATGTCAAATATTTACATTTGATAGATGAATAAATGATATCCTATTAAACAAATAAAAAGATACCCTATTAATTTTTTCTTACCGAAAAATTTCGGCGTGCAATTGTACATTTGTAAATATTGAATAAATAACTTTTAGCGTATCTATTTAACGATAAATTGCTTAATATGAGTACCTTCCCAAGAAAGCTAGAGAAGATTAATGTCGAGCGGGATACTATATTTGTTCGGACGATTCGTAATGGATCGCGTACCGCAGCACAAATTATAATCCTGACTTAGGTGCGTTGTGAAATCAGTCCCTCGGGGTATTACAACCGCAAAGCAACTTATAGATATGAATGCAATAAGAATTGTCTTTACGATCGGAATTCCGTCATCTGGGTTGAACTGAATTGTGATTTCTTGATCGCATAACTCTACTGAAAATTATTGAGAAACGTCGCTAAATATCAGAAATATGTGTGTAACACCAGTCGACCGCAAGAGATGATTATGCCATTCGTTTCCTTGAACAATTTCGGTGTGATTGAGGTTTTGACGGTCTGCAGTGAATGGTCATTACAACTGCTCAATTATGTATACGATACGTACAAAGGAACAAAGGTATCTGAATAAAGGAATATTCAATAATTTACCGTTAGCACTTTATGAGGATATAAGAGAAGCATTTAACTGCAACGATTTGTAATGTTACCTTCGGTACACTAAAGAACGCACTAAAAGAGATAAGAGAACAATGGTATGCTTCTTTCTCTCAAAAGAAAATAAATGGTAAATAAAATTATTAGATCTCGCGATTTGACATTTTGTAAATAAATAAAAAATTCAAATCTCTCTCTCTCTCTCGGTCGATACCTTTTATTTATTAAATTTTCACCGAGAGAGAGAGAGAGAGAGAGAGAGAGAGAGAGAGAGAGAGAGAGAGAGAGAGAATTAACGAGGTGAGAAGAAAAGGAAACTAAGAAGCTGAAAGCCAGGAGAATCAGCGTCGATGAAAGGAAGGAATTTGGTGAATGGGAGTGCCGCGTGCAACTTGTTTTTCCACTACAATGGCACTTATTGCGGTGTACGCGGCAATCACGCATGCACGAGAGAACGAGAATTCCTCGAGATCGTGGCCGATAGGCACTACGATCATGTTTCCAAGATAATCGAAGAAGATACACGTCGATTCGCAAAGACATGGCTAACGTTGGCAACTCCCGCGATTTCGAAACCAACCACGAAAGACACTGGACTTGCAGTTAACAAGGCATAACGTGGAATTTATCAACCTGTAAAATGTGTAATCTGTGAAATTTATTGACATAAGCATTTGTATAAAGTTCATATATATATATATACATTCTTCAGAGAAACTACCATGGAGCTCACCTGATATTTAAATAACTGGCGTATTGTTGTATAAAAATTTCGGACTTTTCTATCAGGTGTCTCAAAAGTATCAAAATTAGATTTATATCCTTCTGACAGCTTTCTTTTTTGCGCATACCGGAATAAATCACATCCATCGCGGTTGTTGTCCAAAAGCTGATTTAGAAGAATGGGTCGAGCGTGCACCCCAGCCCCGTCATCGTATGCGTTATTGGGCGGATACACGCGGAGCGAAGGCGACAAACCGCTTCGACGACAAAACGATATCGTCGAATGCATAATGAGGCCTGACGTCATTGCCCGGAAAGGTACAAGCCCCCCCGATGGGGAGCCAAATATGCCACCCACGGATTTTGATCGCACACGACAGTTCCCCCCCTGGTGTGTCCTGCTGCCTCTGAATTATCATTCGTCGAATATGCATGACAAAGATAAACAAAAAAGACAATG
The DNA here is from genome assembly GCF_001594075.2 of Trachymyrmex cornetzi. Taxonomy (NCBI): domain Eukaryota; kingdom Metazoa; phylum Arthropoda; class Insecta; order Hymenoptera; family Formicidae; genus Trachymyrmex; species Trachymyrmex cornetzi. Next base: position 893,327 of record NW_017299966.1, read on the forward strand.
TTTGCATATGATTTAAGTGTGACGACTTCCGAGCGTCAGATATTTGTGCTATTTATCAACAAACTTTTGTTCAATTTAGACACGTAGAATTGCGTGTGGGAAGGAGTTTGAAACTTTTTTCTCTCGTTCGTCTATGTTAAATTTAAATAATATCATAATTCCGATACTCTATAATTATACATAAGCCGAAGATAACATTTTTCTAAATCTTGTTTTTTTTTAAAACAAAACAAAATAATTGTTTATATTTTTAGTTTTAAAAAGAAAAAAGAAATTACCATAGGGACATTCCTTTATTTAGCTTTTTAAAAATTAAGATTTAATCAAAACTAATTATTTTATGTCAGACAAAATTTTCACAAGATTCAATCATAATAATGGTAAATATTAGGATATATATTACGATATTGATATACATTGCTTCAAACAGATATAAGGAGATACTTCAGTATGAGAGCTAATTAAACGTAAAATTTTTACAGACTATTAAAATGTATTTATACAGAATGTAAATATATTTTAATATTCGGTTCAAAAGTGTCTCTCCGTTTGGTCACATCTTGACGATCGATATCGTAACGATCATCATCCTTAAAGGACATGCTCGCGAGAGGCCTTGCATATAAACGACATTTTTAATCGCGTGCAATCAAATCTTTGTCGCCCACGGTTAAGTGCGTAGCTCCGACTTTTTATGACGTCGCCGAAGTCGGGCTCTTTCGTGAACCGAAGATTCTCGCAATTAGCACGAGATCCAACGAGCAGAGATTCGAGAGCGAGGGGAGAAAAAAGATTCGAAGCAAAATCCGAAGTTATCCGACGTAGATTCGCGTAGGGAACAAACGTGAGAGAGGAGAGTGGATGTCCTTGAAACGTGGTAGTTAACCGCCACGACATCAGCGAGAACGAAGTATTACCTATCCCGTCGAAGGTGAGGATGCGCCCAGAGGTGCTATGCGTGCACGTACGCGCCTCCATCGAGGGTAAAAGAGAAGTCGGTCGTTGAAACGATACGCTTGCGAAGGAATCGCATCAAATGCGATTCCTGCACTGAGAAAAAAATCCTGTTCATTCAATTAAAGTCTATATTACGGGCTGTCACTAACATAAGTGATTAATTCATGTATATTTTTATTGACACAAAGGCATAAATTATTATCTCAATAATCAAGCCTTTATATCAATAAAATATACGCATGAATTAATCACTTGTGTTAGTGACAGCCCGTAATATAGACTTTAATTGAATCAACAGCATTTTTTTCTCAGTGTGAAGATACACCAACTCTTATACAAAAGTTTGGAAAAATAAAAAATTTACAGAACATATTTCAATTTCCAAAATAATTTCTAGCTATCGAGAAATATTTGAAGCTTACGAGAGAATCATTTACACGATAAATTTCCTCAAACTCTTGAATTTCCAAATCGTTAACGTCTCTTTGCAATTTTTTTCTTTCCGTATATTTTCGACTTTAAGAAATCTGAGATTCCTCGCTTTGAAGACGGATCAATGTAAAATGTAGCTGAAAGGTACAAAGGTATACAGAAAAAAATGAAGAAGAAAAATGGAAGGTGATTCGAAGGTCCATCGGTACGCCCACGGCGAGGACGCAATTACGGCTTAACATACGATTTAATGCATCGTCGTTTTGCCCGGGTTTGTTCGCCCATGCAGAGCCAAGTGGCCGAAAACTGGTTGCGCCTCGGTCGGAGATGCCTTCGGCCGAATTGAGGGGGCCAGGATATGCTGGACCGATATTTAAAGGGCCCGTACTCATGCTCGCTTCGTACACCGACGAGACGTGACGCGACGCGACGAAGGCACTTTATTCAAACCCGTCATGCGAACACCCTGCGAATGCCCGACCCTATGCTGCATCGTGATAATCGTGGTGGTTGTATTTCGATCAAAATATCGTCGGCTGCGCCACTTCGATTCTATGTTTATACTACTTGCACGTAATTAAACGAGCACTCTCTCCGCGTGAGAACCTCCTTTTGTACTTCTTTTCTTTTTCAGACAATCGTCGTAAAACTTTCAGCATAACGATTAAATTAAACAGACAATTCCAATTAAATCTACAAATTAAAAAGATTCGATAAATTTATTCCTTTTACCAATTTCTCGATTATTAGCGTAATATATTCTGATTTTCACGATATCAACTGAAATGCTATCGCAGTAAAATTTATATGAAATAAAAAATTTCACTAAAATTTTTTATTTCCGATCGTTCAAAGTAACGTTAGACACACTGTAACTCACTCCTCGTATATCTTACCGTATCCCAGAGTAGAGAAAGAAGTTTGCGCTCTCTCTCTCTCTCTCTCTGCCGTCGTCTTTTCCGCCTTTTCTTCTTTTTCAAGCAACGAACTCTCTTGATTCCTCAGCAAGGACTTTAAAGATCGCCAAGAGCCTTACCAGGAAACGCATACGAAGATACCGAAGGCAGTTCTCCCTTCTTCCTCTTCTCTCCCTTCTTCACTCTTCTCTCGCGTTCAGCGAGCGCTTCTCTTTACTCTTATTTCTTCTTCTCTTCTTCCGCCTCGCGATCTTCTCCCTCTCCCCCGCCCCTTCATCCCTTGTCCTATTCGCGTCTCCGGGAATGATTCCTCATTCGTCACGAACAGGTGTGGTTCTTGATAAACGAAACGTGTCCTCTTCGATTGCAGCTTTACGCGGAAATTAGCGTGGGCAAATAGAATCGCCGTTCTGTCGCCGTCATTGCCGGACAAGTCGCGCGATACGCACACGATGCGCTTAATCGCGTGCATATCGAATTTCAGCAAAATTACAACGCGACGACGCGATAGCGTGTCACCTGTTAGGAAATACCCCCTGCCACCTTGGGCGCAAAATCGTTTATCATTCTCCGCTACTGCATACGGAAACAATTTTCGCAATTCGAAATATGCAGGAAAGCGCTGCACTGACGCGATCTTTCGCATTTCGTGCGCGCGCAAGAATATTCTATCGTGATTACGACAGCTTCTCTTCATGGAAAATTACTTCATAAAAGAATTCTTCTCTTTATTGCATAAGTATTATACGATACGACGATATATAAGACGTAGCGCGTAATACCAATGCCTCGGAGCAATTGATTAATGCTCAATGCTTGGAACAATTGATTCAAATTACTGCACCTCAAAGAAGTCTTTAAATATTCCTTTTATTATTCATTTCTATTATTTGTCCATTTAATGGCGCGTATTTTCTTCGAATGAATTTATTGATTTATCATATAAATTTATCGAACAGTTTACACCGGCTCTTGTCATGCCTGGCAACACGGGCTTCATTTTTTCGTTCAAGCTGGAATTGCTAATTATCGTATTATTTCTTCCTATAACAATTTCGTTAGCAAACATTCGCTGGTGCATCTATAGGTACTTAATGCAGCATTTTTCTCTTGCATGCTCATTGACGAATAATAATCTATCGCAGATTATCGCGTTAAAGTGCATTTATGGTGCAGGACGACGACGCCTGGTTATATATTCGCGTTCATAAACGCTCGTACGCAATACAATTGCTGCTGAAAGCGACTGGCGCCTTTAACGAGCGTGCTTTTCACATCCTTAAGAGGGGTCCTATGTAAAGCTTACGAAGGGTCGTGACAACGACCTTGCCGACGTCTGGTTACGCGGGACGGCCCTTAGTCATCGTTCAAGAATGCCGGCTGATGTGTATCTTATGCTGACGCCTTATCTTCTTATTACGAAGGAAGCAATGCGTTTCTGTTCACGCATGATTTCCACCGAGAGTCATCCGAGAACGTACTTCTAACCCACATTTTCCATGAATGTTCGTAATCTATTGTTGAACGCTTTGGTATGTCTAGTACACAAAGCTCGTTAATGAGTTCTGGCAAGTATAACATGACGTCGTACGAATTAAACAAATGACAGAGCGACTTAATGCATTAATGACACGATGCATTTAATCCATATTTATGTAATCTTTAATTATGAATAAACTACTAAATTTAAAAAATAAAATTTCGACACACACTTAAAATTTTCTCATCCTACGTAAAGCTGGATCTTAACATATCTTATAGATTAAGTAAACCAGCGCGAACAGACACGAATGAACAGCTTGTTTTAATGAGCACAAACAGCCAAGTTATTATTCATTCGTGTCTGTTCGCGTCCATTTGCTTGGTCTGATTTGATTTAAAATGGTTAACCGATTACAAGCATAATTACCTCGGACATGGATAAATTCAATATCATTATAAAATTAATTAATCAACTCTAAATTAATTAATTTTACTTAAGTTAGCATTTACATATACTTCAATTGTTGGCATTTTTCAATACTACTCGAGCTATATATATATATATATATATATGTCGCGTCGCAGTACGTAATCAGATAACGATAATGTGGGCCATAAAATTTTGTTTAAGAATATTACAGAAAATTTTCTTCATTTTCTGATCTAGAAGTTCGATTTCCGACCAACGTCCGAGAAAAGACAGTCAGTAGACCAAACGTGGAGGAGAAGTACATTGCAGGTCAATGCACCTGGGCCAGTTTTCGAAATAACTTCAAACACAGGTTGTGTGTAGCACGCGGCCCTTCCCTCTGCTTCCCCGTGATCTGCGTGGGATCCCCTTTCTCGTCTCTTCGCGGAATTCAGAATATCGTTGGACATTCGTAGACAGTCTCTTGACCAGACGCCAAATCGCCCACTTTATATTTACACTCCGACATACGAGAATACGTACAGGGCGATTCTATAAACGTGGCGCACGCTCCTTAAATGCGTCCAGTATAAATAAGCGGTTCAAGATAAGATGCATGTAGATCTAAGATCCGGGACTTCAGATAAAATTGGAAAGATGAAGAGTACTGTTAAAAGCAGCTAATTCTTCAACGTATTTAGCAGTCTTTTGTTAACTGTTTAATTCTCTTAAGTAATTAGAGTTATAAAATATCGAACAAACATTTAATACTTGTAAAGATGTGCGAAATAAATCATTATACTAATAATAAAATTAAAAATAAAGATACAAATTTTTCCATGTAAATATTTTTTTTGAAAAATATCAACATTGCATGCGCAAAATTGCAATAAATTTTTATTTATAATTGCAATAAATATAAGATGAATATAATGTTAAAAAAACTATACAGATATTGTATAAAAAAATAATCACAAAAAAGATAATGCTGACAATTTGTAAACAAACTGTGGAAGTATATATTTTTTTAGTATAAATAACATTTATGATATGTTAAATTAATATATATTTCATTCATTTATCTTAGAATTTACATTTTAAAACACATTATTTTCATGCTACTTGTTCACTTACTCACAAATTTTAACACTAAAAAATGTTGAATATCAATTTAACAGATAATCTTTAAATAACATAATCATATTATGTTAAATTAACATTCGAATATGTTAAAAAATCCAACACAAGTGTACACAATGTTTTTTTACCGCGTAATTCTCCATGACATCAATACACTTCACATGTTTGATACAAAACTTCAAAACTTCTTTTAAAGCCCGTAATTGGAATGTTGTTTAGAGCACTTAAAACTACACTTTAAAGTTTTATGGTTTTAAAGGATAATAAAATGTATATATGTCATAGGAACTACTTTCAAAGATAAAATATACATTTTGTTATCTGAGATGTTTGTGTTTTTTTATTGTTACAGTCCGGAAATTCATTAAATTCAGACCATGTACATACATTATAATTTATTACATAAGTTGCGTATGTATGTCGACATTTTTCATGAAAAGATTCATACGGAAAAATACAATGTGATTAATAGACTTATTACAGTTCGTCATTAGTATTGAGTTACTCTAGCATCACTTCTTTAAACGAGCGCATTTAATGCAGATTATTGGAACACCGTGTAGAATAAGTTACATGTTGAAGACGTAACCGATACGAATCATTTGTCACGATAGCATACAAATGCTCGAGTAGTCGCGAGTTTCGCTTTTCGCTCGCGCCGCCGTCGTTTCTTTGAAACGTTTGATCAACTTCCGCGTCGTAAACGCCATGCGAAGACTACCGGCTAAATTTACTGCACGTTCCGCGGAAAATTTCTATGCTGAGCTACACTTTACTGAAATACGTCAGGTAAGCTCCCCTAGTGAAGGATTCTTTGCATCTTTTCTCAACAGCGGGTTATATGAAAAGACCCTGCGGAAGACAATGCAAAAAGTATAACTTGAAAGAATTATTGTAGACTACAAGCGTCAAATTTCAAGTTAGCTTTTTATGAATAATTAATCTATATTATTAATCTTTTTCATTTTTATACTATATGTATCACTATTGATATATTTATTTCCACACACACATGTATATTTATATATTGTTATAAGAATTGTCAAATTTTACGAGAGAGATTATAATAACGCCATAGTAAATAAAAAAATCTTCACCCTCAAAAACAGAAAAAACATTTTTTAAATTGATTAGTGCGAACAAACACAATTTGTGAAATTTTTAAACAAAGTTTAAGATTAAACACCTTTGAACGCCTAGATGCGCAACAGAAAGATGCAACGCTTTATATTTGTATTTCAACCAGAGCTTGAAAATGATATATTATTTTCTCTTTAACGGTACAGGAACTTACATCGCATCAATAATTGTCCAAAGATACGCTAAAGATGATTTCGTGGAGAAATTTTGAATTTAAAATCACTTAGATTATACATGGTTCCACAGACATAATTTTCCAATCTTCACTGTTCTCGCGGCAACCGATCGTCCCAATTCTTGCACGAAAGAATCTCTTCGTGTCTTTTCATGCGCGACGAGTAGGTGCATAGAGGTTAGCGTGTACGTGAAGTACAAGCTTGTCTGTAAGGCAAATATTCCCAATTCACTGCGAAAGTAACCAATAAATTGATCAGTTCGAATAGTTTTGAATAACTTTATCTAAAAAAATTTTGTTAAAAAATTATTTATATCCATTTATAAAGACGACTAGTCGCGTACATATAGAAGTGCTTCCAAAAGGCTCGATTTACTGCAATGTTTCCAACTGCAAGACTTTCCATTCGTCTTTACTTATTTTCATGCCACATATTCTAAAGTCTAAAGTAGCAGACCGGATGAAGTACTTTTTCTTCCGCAAGTCCAATGTAGGATATCTTGGATGCGCCGCCGCGAGAACGTCGAGCACGAAATCACGCCGAAATAGAACGGGACAAGTGGGACGTCGCGTTGGAACGACGGCGCCGACGATGAAGAAGCAGAAGGAAATGAACGGAGCGCGACATCGGTATATACCGGCGCGAAGAACACTATGAGATCTCGCACTGGAAGTGATCCAAAACCGAGGGTAACGCCGACGTTACCCCGACGTGAAACCAACAAGACTTTACGGAGGCTGGATGGAAGACAACTATGCAGGTGATTAGATTCGTGTCACCACTGAGATAAGTTTAAATTAGGGATTCAGTTACCTATGTTGAAGGCTGAGTCATTGGGATTTCTGATTGACAAAAACTGTCCAAAAATTAGGCCTGTCCAAAACTTAGCTACCTGCTGTCTATCGTCTAGTTAAGACGTTGAGATAAAGAGAAAACAAGAAGATAGACGTCAGAGTTTTGTCCAGTGAGTGTTATATAGCGTCTATTCTTCTTTGTTTTCTATCAGTCTCGCAACGAGGTGATAGTAAAGGTAAGAGCGTTTAGCTTGCAAACTAAGTTTTGGATAAGCTTATTGTAAACAGAGGGATGTTACACTCCTAAGTTTCTTTTACATTTCAAAAATCGTGGGAAATAGTAAACGAGTATTTCTACAGCTGAAAATAAGTTGATCATACCTTATTATATCCTTTGATCATACCTTATTATCTAATATAATAAGAAGAAAGAATAAATACAGTTATAATATATAAAATGTTTTTTTTCTGACTTGATATCAACATGTCTTAAAAATAGAATAAGATTCTATATTCAAATATCAAATAATTCATTTGTATCTCATTCAGTAAAATCTTGCACGAGACTGGATACGTTTTTTCTGCCTCCGAGACAAAAGAGTCATAAGAAATCAAACAGAACAGTCGATGAAACGTAACAAAGCAGCGATAAAGGAATTTCAAAAAGTTTGATAAATGAGGTAAGACGAGACGAGACAGAGCATGGAGAAATTCAAGATGAAAGTTCAATCGTATTGTTTCAACGGAATTTAATTACATTCTCTCGTGAATACCCTTATTTATGTTGCTTTATCTTTTATCGTTGGTTTCCCGATTATTCACAAAAACAATCTCACAAAACAAATGATAGACTTATTTAAAAAATTTGAATTTACAAAAATGACATCTCGCGAAGGAATTTCCATTTAGTTTGTTTCCTGTTATTACAGATAATATACTATTTTAAGCTTTAAAAACATTCATGACAGATTTTCAAAAAACTGTTTAGGCACTAAAACAATGCCTGTAGACAATAGAGTTCTAAACAGAACATTGAAGCAAAATTTGTTAAAACAAATATTACGTACAAAAAATATTATTAAAATATAAAAAATTTTATTCTCGATAAAAAAAACGAATAAAATTTTTCAGTTTCATCACATACCCGAGGAAAGCTCACAAAACAGTTAATCGAATTCGAAATCAGCCGATATTACCACTCGCGGTGGCACAAAACACTCACCAGCTCCAGCTCCAGCTCCAGCTTGCGCACGTCGTAATATCCCTTGTAATACTTGAACCACATCTCTCTCACCGATCACTTGCGCGCCTGGACGGATACACGCATCGCGCGTTACGTTCAACGAGATCGACGACTCTCGAGATCGCTTTCTCGAGGCAAGTCTCTCTCCTTCGAGCGAGTCGTTATTATCCCGAGAACATCCCCAGGCCCCAGACGCGGTGGGGCACTTGGCTTGTTCGTACTTCGTAGTAGTTCGTACCACGGCGCTCTATCGAGAACGAACTGCCACTTCCGTGCTGCCTCTCGCGATGCGATGCCCGGCGTCACCGCGTTGCATCGCGGTCAGTTCGATGAAAGAGTGCACTGTTTCTGCTCCGCGATCCGCGGTCCGTATCGTATCGCGGTGCACGGAGACGAAGATAAATATACGGAGCGCGAGATGCAGCATGCAGCAGCGAGATGTGAGAAAGAGAGAGAGAGAGAGAGAGAGTAGCAGAGAAGAGCGGCACTCGGTGATACGATGCACTCGAGGACCTTTGAGAGACTGTACGCCTCGGCACGGCCAAGAGGCCAAGTATAGACGAGGCGCGTCTCGTGTAGGTGCGTATTAATACGTGCATGCGAGTTCAAGATCGACGTGTGAGTCTATACGCACGTGTATGTGTCCGCGCGCGAGCGAGCTCGTGGGCCACTAGACTTAATTAGCCGTCTCATCACTGGAACTACGTTCTTTTTTTTCTGCGAGCCACGTGCGATTTCACAGCGCGAGGGCTGCTCCGAGACCACGAGTTCTTTGTATCGTGTGAGCCGAGAGCTGATCTTAAAAAAACGCGATGAAATGCAAAGAAACGACTTTCCAAATGTCGCTTGGAAAGTGGATCCTCATATCCGCAACGCACGCCTCTGTTTCATGCATACGCGGTTGGTCGCTCTATTTTTTTTTTTAGATATTCTAGAATTCCATGAAAGAATGTCAGATACCAACCATCTGTTCGGAGTAAGTTATAACTTTATGTCTCGAATGCTTAAATTATAATAACTAATAACTAACTATTTGAATTAATTTAGCGAAAAGTAAAAAAAAAATTAAAAAATGCAACTTAAAAATATTAAGGAAATTTGCAAACAAATAATTGTTATATATAACAATTAGATATAAATGTCGTAGAAAATAGATATTGCTACCAATGTTACGTAAGGAGCAGCCTAGAAAAATGATCTTCTGAATGATTTCATGGGCACAGAAGAAACAGCGCAGTCTTATTAGTACTATTAGCTTATCTTTCTGGACTAGATAGATAATGTGTCTAACCGGGTACCAGTGGACACAGTGACGACACTGCGTTAATCAATTCTTAACGGCTAACAAACGAGCTTCGACCGAAAGGCTGCGGAATTGTGTCGAGGTGAACGACATACCAAGACGATTTTACGAAACTGTGAGTTGAAAAATTGCTATGCATCGCACTGGTCATAAAAACTGACGATATTTTAGTCATATCGCGTCGAGATATGTGACAGAGATAATCTTGCGGTATGCAGGAAAGCCGTTAAACCGTTCGGAAAGTTGCATAATACAGAGACCGATGTTAATTTACTATTCCCATATAAGTAACAGCGACATAAATCCGATAATGCTTAAGGATCCTCTTGAAAATTTTATGTCTCTTGTATAGTATAATGTACGATTAAGAAAAAGATCAATATTTATATTATAAAATAAATATTAAATTTCGATTCGGATAATGATTCGTGCGTTGTAAGATAAATATCAAATTCGCATTAAAGAACGATTCCATTCTCGTGCAAACAAGAAGTTCTCCATCCATTTCTGTGCGATACAATCCTGAAAAGAAAATAAGTCAAATGTAGATCTGATATCCGTTGACACGCGCACCCATTGGTTTCTCGGTGAGGGAATACATCTTTTCATTACCATTTAATAGTTACTGTAAATGAATGTTATAATTTCTTCAAGTTCTCGACAGCGTGGAACTTTCATGGAAGATAATGAAGTTATATAAATAGCGCGTTGTAAATGACTCGATGCGAATAAAAGTGCAAGAATCGCGTACGATAATCTTTATCTTTTCTCAAGATATGGGATGACATAGCGTTCGCATAATTACGGACAAGTATTTAAGGAATATTTTAATTTCATTGACTCACTTCTGTTGGCTTGCTTTTGCAAGTTAAATTAGATCCAAAAATCCAGGACGATAATCATAAACAAAAAAACATGTAGTTTAGATTTCTGCACTTTAAATGATAATAACACTCGCCGAGATGCAATAAATAAAACGATAAAAATTTTATGTCGTAAAAATAACGTCAAGTTCATTGTCACGTACAAACCGGCCTCCCCCCCCCCCCCCCCTCTCTCTCTCTCTCTCTCTCTCGTCGCTTCTCGCTCAATCGGAATCAAATCGTTCGTATCCACCGACAATTCATTCGTTTACCCCTCGTCCTGAAATTTATGAACGAGTGGTCGCTACGCCATTAATCATCGCGCTCGCACACATACATTCGCGCGCGTTTATTCCCAAAAAAAAGTCCGCGCATCTCCACGGCGGTATATTGATTTATGGGCCAGTTTCGTATCACTTTTAGAACTTGCTCGTCTCTTTTCTATGCATCGCGGCAAGATTCCGCAGATTGCGCGCCCGTGCAATTACAGGACGAGTCTCGCGTGCGCGTATTTCATCAGCCGCGCGTATTCGCGTTGCGAACCTGCGAACGCCCGAATCAATTTCAGCGCGAAACCGAGAGCGGTCCTCTTAATCGACCGTGTGGTCTTCGCGTTCGCGAGGCACACCCTCGTTAATCATCGCCATTCCTAATTTAACAACGAGATCTACGCGCACAGAACATGTAAATTGATTTCTTCCATAAGAGCGCACTGAAAGACGCGTAGGTGTCACGTTTGCTCGCGTCTGCAAAGGCGAGGGAACGATGACACGAATGAATCATGTTCGTCGATTTGCTCGAAAAGTCGCTTTATATTCGGCATTTTAAGAATTTACAATGACATGATAAAAATAATTAACTCATAACTCGCAGATGAAAAGATATCGATATATATATATATAATATTTTTGTTCTTACACCTTTTACATCTGTGCATCTTTTTGTACAAACGGTATTTATAAAATTAATTCTTATAATGAAAATGTTTCCGCTTAAGCAAATATTAATTTCTATTTTCGACCATGCAGCAAGAATATTCTGCTCATCTAACACTTACAATTAATCTATGCGCGAATCGATTTAAAGTCAATTGCCTATTCGCGATGTAACCATACGATCGTCATGTGCTCATTAATCAATACTGGTTTCAAATGAAAAAATCGGCGGACTCATTTTATATATATAAAGAAAAAACGTACTTATAATTAGACAGACACAATTTCGTGTCCTACAACATTCCTATATCACGGGATGCAGGCCATCACAGGAACGCTCTCTATGTCGCGTTATGCGTTTTTTGATTTACGAGTAAACCGATCAAATGCAAGTATTAAGATTGTATCTACTTTCAATGTGCCTCGCATTACAATTTTTGTGCAATCTGCGTGAGTAGATATACTTCATGCAAACATACGTACGTACACTTTCAAGCAGGCATGTAGCCGCAACGATCGCGAGTGTCCCCACGAATCATTTCGAATCGTTGGCAAACGTCTAGCGTCTTATAACTCATCGCGAAATTTATGGAACCTGTTCCCCCATTAATCGGCATTACGCCCCGATTCAAGAAACGGGCGTTCGCCCTCGTGAACAGATGCTCGCGATTATACTGTACACGCGGTTGTAATTAACCGTAACAAATTGCAAATTTACGATACGCATTTAAAAACTTTGAAAACTCGTTACAAATTACATTAATTACCAAAATCATCATGTCACGATGTTTTTAAACACCCCTTTATGCCTTCTCATTCACGCGCTGCTGCGTTAAATATAAAAATCAATTTATAGAACTCGTTTAGAGAAAAACGAGACGATACTCCTATGTATTGCATTTTTCCTTTTTGTATTTGCAGTGGCAAATTAACGGCGTTATATTTATCGATGCATTAGCAACGTAATCCCAATACCATCGACAACCGTCTCGTCTCATCATCGCCCCAACCCCTAAGCGCAAGTAACCGCATCGTATCGACCATTGAGATCGCACTGATAACAAATCATCTCGAATCAATCCCCTCCCGAGAGCGATTTCATTATCCCCAGGTATTGATATCGTCTCGCAGGCGCGTAACGTATGAAACGCAGCGTGCTCTCATTAATCAACGGCGTGGCGCGGTGCGGCTCGTTCTCTTCGCTCTGAAAAGAGGCGCTCGAAACGGGCGCTCGGCGTAATTGCTCGGCACTCGGCGCTCGACGCTCGACGCGCGGCGTACGTATAATTTCGATTTCCATACGGGCGCGGAACGGCGAAGGCGACGCGGGGCGCGTCCTTGCTACGGGATGCTCCTCGCGAGATATGAGAGGAGAGGATCATCCCGCATGTCCGACGATTCCTGATTTATGAGTCGAGCGCGCAGTGCGCGCTTTTCAAAACTTATCTATCCTGACCCTCTCTTCCGATGGCGCTCCTTCTCTCCTACGTATGCCGGGGCAATTGCGCCGACTGCAATTATTGCACCGATGAATCTCTCTCTTTCTCTTTCTCTACTCCGATCGTCCAATTGCATCTTTCAACGGGCTACGCATTCCCATCCAAATAGCGCCCTCTCTCTCTCATTCACCTCTCTTCCGTCTTTTTGCTCGCGGTCATAGCTTAGAATGAGCCAGATTCAAACTAGTTTTGCTTCATCCTTCTTCTAACATTGCTCGATGTTTGATGCCGTAATAAATAATGACAATTTTTGCTCTCATGTAAAAGTGGCGAATAAATAAATGTAAGAATCGTTAAAACGTTTAATCATTTTCAAAGAAGAAAATCAAAGTTCTTTGACAAACTCACAAATAAGATAGGTATAGACAAAGTCTTGTGTATTGTATTACTTGCATTCTGCTCAAATTAAGTTTACACACAGAGAATCTTTAGATTTAGGATGAGCGTATAGATGTCGACGTTCCTTAATACTGTAAAGAAGAGTAAATTGCTCAATTCCAGATAATATTACAGGTGTAACGAAGTGCAATACATACGATTAGCAATGCAAATCAGATTCGGATTTGTCGAGGCATTTAATTAGCGCGCGGCATGAAACGTATTCGCGAGAACGCTGCTGGAAAGAGAATGACGTGGCGCTGCACACACAGCACACGCAGAAGAACCTGCTCCTCTGAGGCAGCGATCGCAAAACGAACACGTTTGTAAAATTAATGGGACACTAGAAGAAGCATCCAAGTCAGTGGCGTCGTTTGGAAAATACCACGGTAGGGTACGATCGATCGTCAAGTACCCACCACTCCTGCGAGTGAATCCTAAGAGATCAGCTAATAGCCGGTATCTGCTCGCGTCATCCCGCAGCCCTGGCAACGTTGCTGCAGTGGTTGCTGCTCGTGCATGCTCGTCTCTCGCGTTGCGTAATGTGTAAGGCCTAGTCTTAAAATATACGCACTCGCTCTCGATACGAATGAGATGGGAACGCGGCGATGCGTTCCCTTCAAATATTCGGATCGGTGTTAAGTATCTCATTACTTAAGCCAATGTTATACGGAAAGAAACCGTGAAAAGAGACCGACTCCACCGATTTAAGATCGGCTAATTTTTATGACAATTTAATTTATCCCTTGTCGTTTTCCACTTTAATTGAGATGAGACAGACGTCGATAGACTAGCCAATGTTCGCGAAACAAGATTTAATGAATGTAGTTTATTTAGGTAATTGCTGATAATCAGACAGATCGAAAGATGCAAAGTACTTATATACAATTTTCGAAAATAAAGTTCAATTTGTTTTCTTCAATTATATAGTAACTATATTGACACAGTTTATGTAGTTTTCTCAAATTATATTATAGAAAGTATAAATAGTTTTTTCCAAATATAAGTAATGATGATGTAGTTCGTTTTTCAAATGTATATAATGTGCACATAAAACAATAACCATTTCAGATATTATTATTTAAGTTTCTGATACATAGTAAATCATCGAAATACTGTAGGATGCAGGTATAATGATCGAAAGGAATGAAACGCGATTACCATCAACAGAATGATTGGACAGAATAGAGCAATCCGATCCACCGCGAATTGTTTCAATGTTGATCGCTTCGCGATCACTCTCGATTCGACTTCCACTTCTGACGTCCCGTTTAGCGCTCCATTAAAGCATGTTAGGTAGACGAAGGTACGAAAGTGCGAACGTACGTCGGCGGAACGGTTTGCAAATCGCTTTCGCGATCGAGACGAACACCGCAAAGTGGTTGCGCTCTCCCCCCCCCCCCCCCCCCCCATCTATCGACGTATCTTGGGATCGATTCGAAAGAAAATAAATCGCGAATCGATGACTAGTTGAAACAGTTACGTTAGCCGGCTGCTGTGCTTGTGTTTCTCATTTTTTTTCTCCTCGATTCGTTAATTAAGGCCGTATCACATAATGATGCGATCCCGTGTATCTTCAGTACGTGCAAGTGAATCACAAGCTAATAAACAAGTCAAATCGTTCACCGCAATAGTGATCGATCGTTTTTCGCGCGTAGCTGACGATAAATGTGGGAAAACTATTTTTCGGCTCGTTTGCATCAATGTATTTGTCAACCTTTTCCACGTACAGCATATTTATCTTTCTGAGCAACAGTGCAATGTAAAATATTATTTGTATTGCACTCGTGTAAGAGTTTCATAGCGGAAAGATAACGTTCGCAAATACGAAGCTGATTGTTTATTGTTTTTGTGCAACTATTATGTACAATTGTGAGAATGCTAAGTTCAGCTCAATTTTCCAGTCACTAGGAATGTACATAAACCTTTATGAACCTTTAATGAGCACGTAAGCGGTATACATAATCGCATGTTTCGAATAACTGGAAGACTAAACCTCAGTACACACCTCAGCACACAAAAGTCATTTTAACTCGTATCGTTCAAAAAACATTTTAACATCAACAAATTGTACATTTTAGTATCTATTTTTTAAATCTACAATTAAGAAATATTTGCAAAACTAGAGAAATACGATCAAGTTTTACATGTGAAGATATAATAATCTGTAAGTAACATTTACGAGCAAATTTATATAAAAAGCGAATATGTGTGTGTCGTGTGTGTTTGTAAAGAATATTACTTTTTAAGTATATAAATATAAATGTTTTTTTTTTTTTAAGATTTTTGTCTTCAGTTTTTATTGATCTTCTTTATGTCAAGATTTATTTTTCCACTTACCACCGCGATCACAATTACTAATTGTAAAATCAAGACATCAAGACAATGGCTGCTTACCTGCAACAAATCAAAACGAGATTCACGTTATCTTTTATTCGAACATCGATTAGCAAAATCAGTATTTAATTTATAGCTCGGTGCCGTCCGCGCGTAAAAACCATCACCGTGATTCGTGAGACTCGCGCGGCTTTATTGCGAGCGAGCATCTAAAGTCCGCGTGTAAAGTTTAACGAGTTTCGCTTCTAGCGTTACTTAACGTTTGCAAAGAGACCAGCAAAACGTTAGCTCGTCCTTCGTTTATCGTAAAACGAACGTGAAACAGCTGTGGCGGGAAGAGAGAGATCCCTGTACAATGGACCCTTAAAACGGCATTACTCCGTTCGGTAACTAGACATTTGCAAAATTTCATGAGCTTCCCTTGAATGATGAGATAGAAACATGCTATTGCCACATTAAACAATTTCAGGCCCTTCGTTGTACCACAAATTATACCATATAATAATAATAATAATCTAACGTTGATTTTATCTTCAAGTATATTCTGCAATTTATTCTCTTTTGTTCTTTTGGGTGTTACATGTTGTTATTTAATCTATGTATATTTATTTTGAAACTATAATTAGTATATATACTTGGGCTGGTTATTGGATATGGGTATTTATATAGGCCTATATAAAAAAAGTAAACAATTTTTCCAAGTTTGCAAGGTTCATAAAACTCCTGAAAATTTGTATTATTTCCAAGAAAATTTGTATCATGTCCTCGTTTCGTGCAGATTTGAGGCTTTGGTCATACATTTAAGATGACCCGATATAGACAGCCCGCGTGTTCTTCGTTACTCGCGCGAAAATCACTTCGCGGCGTGTAACACACGTCGAGGATTTCAATAAATAAGACCCGTAGGCATTCTCCAACCCAACGTCGGCTGTAAAGAGCCGATAAGATCGGTAGCTAAATAATCACCTTGACTGTTACGGTCGTGATGCACATTTTCGCGACGTGCATGTGTGCGTGCCGCGGATGAGTAGCGTACGCTCGCACGTAAGTGTGCGTGCGCGTGCAAAGAACGCGGGAGAGTTAACGAAATCGCGTTTGTATACGCTCTATAGCACCGCTCGAGATTTATCTGCCACTTATCGCGACGTACGCCAGAATCGCGCTGACTTTTTAGATGCCTGGCTGTACACCGCGACATCTGGTAAGAAGGCAATCTCGAGATAGGCTCTCACCAACCGATCGGTCCCTTTGGCTTTCCTTCACTGACGCCAGCCCTTCGTGGGTTCTCATCTCTGACTCTGACATCGTGTCTCCATTACTGTCATCCAATTGGAATTTCGAAAATAAATCACGAAAGCACGCTCTCTTCATCGATTATTATCAGTTGCATGATTTCTCAATAATGGAATTTCGTCGAATTTTATTAACAGATACTAACGTACAAATATTACGACTCAATGATTTCACATCAATCAATGGACAAAACGTATAAACAATACGTTATAATAAAAGAATATCATTTCTTAATCTTTCGACTTCTATGTTGATTTCCCAGATATAACTCTCAGATGGATGAGCTGACTCCAAAAAATTTTCTGTATATATAATAGCATGTTGTAATATTAAAAAATTACATTTAAATTATATAGTAATAAACAAATAAATGCGTAAATATATTGTAATACAATGTCATTAATTTTTATTCACAAATCCACAAAAATTATCAAAATCTTGTAGTAAAATGATTCTGAAAAAAATTATTTTTGGAGTGAGCAACTCGCCTTGCTTGGGAAAGGTTAAAATATGTAATATATATGTATAATTTTATATTATCGATACACTTTCCTATATATATATTTTTTTTTCTCCCAACTTGACATCATACAATTAATAAGATCTATACGTGAATTACAGAAATCATCCAAAGCAAATGAACATATCGCCCATCATCATCGGTTGTAGCGACTCAAACTTGTGTTTGCTACATCGTGATGCCGAAGCAAATATTTGTTGGGTTTGTGTGCGCAAGCGGCAAACCGGAGCCCAAATCACAGTGGCCCGTTTGTTCTTGGGCGCATCAGGGCGCCCTTTCACGGTTCTCAATCTCAACGGTCCGTCTCAATTCGCTCCGCAGGCGATGCAGCCTCTCGCGAAATTCGCATTGCCCTGCGTTTTTGTTGCATTCCGCGCGCATAACGGAACGCGCGTAACGCCGACGATCGACAGATCACCGTTAAAACTTAATGTACGCGCGTTTACGTATGTGCCGGCGCGACGTAATTAGCGCCGCCTTTAACCGGGTCAGCCACATCCGTCGTTGCAATGCGCGCAAGAACGAGAAATTGACAGGCGAAAGGATTATCTCAATAACAAGAAATTAATTGATCGAAAATAAATTAATTAATTTAATCGATTAATCGAAGCTTAAGTTAATTTTTTCATGGGTTTAAGAAAAATCACAAAGCTCTTCTGATCGATCAACTTCAATTCAAAGTATTTATTGTACAATTCTACTAGTTTAGATTAATAATTAAAGCCTACAAAATTCATGCATACGATAATTATTACTTTACGTTGCCAGTAATCCTTTTCCTACGACCCGTAGAATGCCCGACGGATGCATCGCACGCGAGCTGGTTTATAGCGAAAATTAGAAAGACATAAATATAATTTATGTTCGTATGCCGTCACGCGTGGACGTTTCAACCTCGACGAAGATAAAACCTTTCTTTTCACGAAGATCCCGAGTTACCGTGTCATCATCGTGAGCTCTCGGTGTCTAAAACCAACTCTCACGCGTGGGGGGAGCATAAAGTATACAGCGTATTTTACGACAATTTTTATAGTTTCCCCTAGCGACGTCGAGAGCATTTTGTTCTGCCTCCTCGATCCCCGCACGTCTACGAGGATGCATTTTGTATCGCATTTTTGGATAACGATAGAAAGAAAGAAAGAAGCATCTAACTTTGTCAGAATAAAGTTTAAAAGCATTTCCATCCCTTTTCCCTTTCTTCCATCTCGAGCTCGTAAAATGCAACGCAGCCGGCATTCTCGATTTATATCTGTGGTTGCTTTACCATCAAAATTCTTGGGGCGCAATACCGATTGGATAATAGAAGAATCATTCGTGAAGAAAAGAAGAAGAAATGTCTTGGGAGGGTTCGTAGGAAGCTGGAAGGTGTAACTTTTTACACACGTTGAAAACATTTCACGTTATTTGGCTTACGTATCTTCTGGTAGAGGTATAGAAAAGAATAATTTTATATTTCATTATATTGAAAAAAAAATAACATTATACGCGATTATATATTAAATTACAATTATCTATTAATTTAAATTATTACCTTCGTACGTTTTTTTATGAATGATTCATGGGTTGATTATGTGATATGTTTTTATTTATATTAAATATAATTTGGATTAATTTCAATATAAATCAGAAAGAAAATGTCCAATATGTCACACAACCATCTTGATGCACACACCAGTGGGCCCACTACACACATACGTATACCCATATATACACACATGTATACATACGTTGACTTCTCGAGCGAAGTCGTTACGCGACAGACGGACAGACCGGCGCCGCGGTCGGCGCTTCTTATCTTAGGCGAACAATACTAATCACGTGCGATATCGAAAACCGCGATTGATCGATTCTCACCAAAGAGGTTATATCCATAGAGTAGGGGAGCCATAGGGGCCTCTGTAAGTGGGAAATGTTAGACACTGGAAAGAGAAAGAATATGGGATGGCCATCTTTGTCTAATGTTGCGTCGCGCATAGAACTTTAAAAGCTGAGTGGGGCGGCATCGATATAATAGGCCTGTTCTTTTTGGCTGAACTTTTGCACCAGTTCATCTTTCTTCCTCTTCTTTCTTCCTGGAGAGAAAAGGAAGAAAGATGAACTGACTGAAAATCAACAGCGCATGCGCGATTAAACAAGGATGCTGATGGTCATCTCGTTTTCTGTTTCTTTCTATTCGTTCATACATTCTTAGCTGGCTCTCCTACTCTATGGATATAACCTCTTTGATTCTCACCGACGAATTTTCCTATATAAAGAACGCCCTCGAAGGGCTCGAATTCAGAGAAAATTCACGCAGCGACCAGTACACGAGTTTTTCTTACGCTTGTAAAAGGCCGAGTCCTCACAAACATTAGTAATAAAACATTAATTATCAATTAATACATGGAGTGATCTTTCCCGTATATGAGACACGCCTATATGATTCTTATAGTTACGATATTCCAAAGCAACGTTCTATGTGAAATAGAAATTCTTTTCGAAGCTCAATTTCTTTAGCTTGGAAATATGAGATGTCACACCGATCAGTCCCTTGAATCTGATCCATCGTCGTATCAGTTTAGATCTCGTGGCAGCAAGTGTTGATATTTTTAATCCCTTCCGAAACGAACTGAACTCGCCGATCGTGTATCCTAAAATGATCTTTTACGCAGATGTACAATGATTTAGGAGGAATATCATGTTCACAAAAAATCCATTTTTATTTTCGTCATAATAAAATATCGTTAGATCGATAAATAAAAACTCGAGAAGAAAAAAAGGCTGAAGAAAACCGAAAATATTTTCTTTTCTTAGACAAAATGTGACGTTAATTTTTATAAAAATCTATCACGAATCTAAGAACCTTTCAAAGATTGAAATGAAAAGCGATGCGTTACTGCTAAGGAGATGATTCCTTATGTGGAATTATCTTTTAAAATTACTGTTAAGAGATAAAATTGTACATGTTGTTACATATCGTAATAATAATATAAAATATATAATTGTTTCCTGTATAACTTTAATATAATCATGTAGCTATATGTCATATAGCTGTAATGTAATCAAGGTTCTATATAATTATACGCGGCGCACAATTTCTGCACTCTGGTAATATTATCTGCATATAAATTAGGAATCGCGAGATAATCTATTTTAATATCAAATAAGAACACACATTCGTAGTGTTAATAGAGCAACTGTTGCATTCTCACCACCCATTTAACGACCGCACAAGCAAAAAGATGCACATTTCTCGCACACACAGGGAAAGTTTTTAATAGTTTAAATTCATTATCGCATGCACCTCGTCTCAAGTGGAAATCAGATAGAGTGGGAAAAAGGGGGGGCACGTGAAGAGAGAGGTATCCTATTATCACGGCACGTTATCGTTAAGCAAATTTATGATCCGAGCTTATAATCGTCCGGCTCCATCCGTTCGTCGATTTATCACCTTTAACGTCCGTAATTACAGCTCGATTGTTTCTCTCCCGTGTCCCCCCTTTCAGCTTCAACCATAGTCCAGCCATGGTGCCTCATCCACGTAGCACGATTATGCATCCTGAGTGTGCATCATCGATTGCAGAGCGTAAGAAGTGGTCTTGTGTGTAAGAAATCTCGTTTTCTTCCTTAAATTTTTTTTTTCAAAAGTATCGATGACACTTTGACATCGTTGATGATACGTTCAAAGAGAAATTCTCACAACAATAGAAAGTATAAAACATTTGTCAACGTTCGTTTACATTTTTGCAAAAGTACTTACAATTCATGAAGAAGATATCCCGTTAACGACAATATTCCTGTTATTTCAAGGATAAATAAAAGGATATCGATGTCTGAGTAAACTCAAACGTGTTTAGTGGCACGTACTAACGTTACGGCAATGCCCTGAGCGAGATATAACGGAGGGAGAGAAAGAAAAATGAGGCACAGCGCGTGCAACGTTGCATAATGCGGGTGCAACGGTTGTGATAAATAAGCTATACGGCTTGGGTTAATTTGTGGATTCATCACGGAGGATCTGGCGGACGAGGTCCACCGCACCACGCCCAGGTAGAAAGAATCATCGTCGGGGCATCTGAGGCGTCTCTCTCGTACCATACCTCTAATCTTAATTATTGCGTGAGCCGTCACGAATGTCTCTACTAACTCGAATATGCTACATCTCTTGCACGAATGATCGATCGTCAATATATTATCCTAGAACGATAGTAGTATGTTCTAAAGGATAGTAAAATTCTGTATAAAAATAAGTGGAGTCTATATAAAAATATTTTTATGTATAAAATATTTATAAAATTTATTTATAAAATACGAAAAATATATAATATTCCTCACTATTTCACTTTAATATCTTGGAACGTTAGTGATGTTTTCGCAGATAAAAGCAGAGTCAGATAGCCAAGAATAGATGTATAAGAGGCAGCTTATATCATTTGCTTCACTTAAATTATATATGTTACCCTAAAAAAACTCACTTTTCTTATTTTATTTTTTTTTTGTATAGGTGTACATTACTGTTCATAAATTCAGGAACGCTTGCAATTGTCTCGAATTTTACAAACCTTAAATATCTCGATGAAAAAAAATTGTGGAAAAATTTTCAAAAAATGCAATGTAAAGGCAAAAAATAGAGCTTAAAAATGGCGTTTGAATTTTTGTATCTGCGACATTTTTTTCCTGAATTACTTATATAAAATTGAAACTTGATTTCAATATCTCTCTAATCGAGCTACGACTAATTCCCCGTGCTGAGCGAGCGTGATCTTTAAAGGTATCATCGAAGGAGACACCCAAGGCGAAGGTTATACCGCACTGCCCGTCTCCTTACTCTTAATTATTATCCCGGAGCCCTCACGAAGCTGATGTGGTTCATATACGCAAGTCGGCATGCACCCAGCATTTAAATTTAAATTTGCGCAATATAGTCTCGTCATCACACCACGACTGTAATACCGCCGCAGTGGCTATAATGGTGGTGGTCTTATTTGTACAAGTGCCCCATAAACGCGAAGAATAATTTTGTGCTACTATGCGACCAAATCCTCGAGTCTGGGCAACTTTGCGGCGCACTTTCGTGCCGTGGAATTATTGCCGCCGTTCTGAGATAATAATTATGATGTCGAGTTTTAAGCACGATGTTGTTTAAAATGTATGAGGGGGGAACAGCGGCACGGAAACATTAAAATAAATTAAATTTTACTTTAAACAATCTTAATTACAGTACCTACAGCTAATCTAAATAAGCCAAGTATACGCATGAATATAATTCAGAGGTAATTGGATTGGCAATATCGTTAAACTGGATGCGAGACCAAACCAAATAGCACTACTTGTGGCTATCTATTCCATGAAAATTGTTTAAGAGGAAAATATTGTTACGCAAACGCTATCTTAGTTGGATGATATGTGGTAGCGCAATTTAAGTTTGCTCTCGAGGGCTAGCTGAAGGAGTATATACGCAGTGTATGAAATATCTGACACGAGCATAAAGACTCGTTTTGTGCGACTTCTTCGTGTGGATGCGTACACGCTTTCAATAGAGCGCACTGTATTCCGATTCTCTCGCAAGAAAGGAATGCAGAAATCTTTGACCTGTAACATCACCCGCACACTTGTTACGACGAAGAACTCGTAACTTTATGACTACAAATAGATACATGTAGTTTTTTCTCAAAGATCATATGGAGATTCTTCACTCCCAACTGCAACAACATACCATGTCTTGAGATCAAGTCAGTATTTGTACACGCACAATTATTAAGTTACTTTTATGTTATATATGACTGAATATACATATTCATTTTGTATTCACTATTGTGGTGAATAATGAGTCTGTCATTTCGAAATAGCACAATCTCCAAAATTATAAATTGATACGTGTTCAAGTTTTTATATGTATATCTTGAGCGCAAATTATTCCAACAGGATTAAGGTAAAAAAACATATAGAAAACTATTGTCTTTTTTTGGTTTGCCTACTCAATCATGAGAAACTTGATATCTGTGTAATTCCATAATTGGTCCGATTGAATTTTTGATTTTAAGAACGTTTCCGTCCTCCCTGATTGTTTCGCACGAGTGATCGAGCGTGTCCGCTTTGCTCCCTCGCTTGGCTTGCAAAACACGCGCTAGCGTCGTCCTCGCTGCTTTCTTTCTCGGTCGCATAGCGTTTCCTTGTTATGCTAGACAAAAACGGTAACATCTCTTCAAAACGTGTGACAGGTGCCTATTGACGAACTAATGTCGTGCCACTGATATAATGCATAAGATTGAGCTGCGTCACGACGGTGCAATTATATACATCGTGTAGTTTTGTGAACCTATTCAATTAATAGAGACTGGCTGACTGAGTGCCGTTAACCGGCACACTTTTGTTATGCTAAATCGCATGCATTTAGCATAGGCTTCGCGGTTTGTTAAATAATATAATTAAAGCTGGCGTATTCAATTAAGAATATTATCAAATGCTATGCTAGAGTGTTTTATTACCTAAGATATCGTTAATAACGTAACGAAAGTTTCTGTAAAAAAGTGACAAAGAGTAATTAATTAAATACGTAAAATAAATGTCACAGAAACACGAATTTATTACTGTATAATGTTAAAATATCAAATTTATTAGCACAAATTAATCATATTTTCGGAATAAGTATGAATGAAATAAAATACTGATTAATATAATTAATATAATATATTTATATTAATTAAAATTTATAAAAGCGGCATGATATTAATATAAGAATTAATAATGTGTGGTATAGAGCGCCTCGACCTAACATACTCAATAAAAAGTAAATCGGGCAAAACTGTAACATATATAATATTGCAGAATAAACTATCAAATATTAAAAATGTTGCTAATAGTTTAATTTAATGTATGTTAAATACGAATCGATGTAACGTTCGTTACGTAAGCACAGGTGTATAACATTTATATAATAAAATAATCTTTCGAATCTCGATTAATTATACAGTAAGAGACAATCCTGCACGGTGAAAGAAGACCCGACACGATAAGGCGTGAATAGTAGCAGAGTGAACAATTGGCTAAACTAGTCCTACAACGGTGACAAACACGTTACGTAATTTATTGGGTTAATTCGTAACGCTCGTTACATCGCGAGAGTGTGCATCGGCCTCTCGCCAATGATGGCCTAGTATAAATTGCGTGATTTTCTTATTGGCAACGAAGATGATTAACCTGTTTCATGAGTGCAGAAACTGGTTGTCGTAATCTTCAGTGTGCTACAGATAGGAATATATCTAAAAGTATAATTTCCAATGTAATTTCTCGACTCTCTTTTCCAACTATCAGCTCTCGACTGATTTCAAGACGAGCAAATCGGTTAACGATATGAGCTAATAAGCAATTATTAAATTAAATATATATATATATATATATACATGCAATCTTTTTCATATAATTTATTGTCACCTATAAATAATTTAAATAAATACGTGGCCTTATATCAATTTTTGTTCATTACTAGCTCGGTTGAAATATTATTACAATTTTGAAAGCAGAATAATGATATTAAATAATGATACAGAATTACAAAACTCTTCTTCGCTACTGCTGCAGGTGTAGTAAATGCGGCACGCAAGAACGAGCTAGAAATCGCGAGTTAAAAGGTTGAAATATGACGCCCATCTTCGCGTTTCACAGCGGTGTTAAGAACTGCGGCTTCAGCGAGTAGCAAGAAAAGAAGAAAAACGGTAAAAATGCTGGACGTGCTGTCAAATAATTCTTCGTCGTTGATCGTCTCTCGTGCATTTTGCCGCGTACACTTACCGCGCGTAACGCGCTTCTGCCATACTCCGCCGCTTGTGCAATTTTGCCGTTACACCGCCCGTAGTACCGTTTCGCGAGAGCATCGTCTAGGATCATGTAATTCGCAAGAAATGAGTATTACAGTCGCGCGAAAAATAAAATGCAAAGAATTACGGGGATTAAGGCGCACGCAAATTTATGCCACATCGTAACCTTCAATCGGCTTTTTCCCTTTCGAGATCTTGGAATGTTCGAAACACTAATCTAAAACACTTGTTAGTGGAAACATAATAACTATCGACTAATTAATGAGAGATAAAATGTACAATCTTTTTCTTTTCGTATCAAATATCATCGATAACGGTACTATTAGTTTATAATTTAAAGTTAATCTATCGTTTTTATGTACTGATAGTCGATACTCTTGATTCTAGTCGAAACGCGTTTCATCTGATCTAATATACCAGTAATAATCGAAAAAGTTGACCAGGAAGCGATAATGATTAAACGAAGCTCATTTTACGGCAGGACATTATTCAAGATAGTAATGGCAATTAATTAATCGATGCGGTATATATGAGCCTGTTGGTGTTGTTTCTATTAAGCTGAAAATCGCGCAGGAAGGAGTAGTCGCCAGGAAGAGTTGCTGTTATAATTAATAGAAAACGAGCTCCTTCGGTCTATACCACAACACGTAATCGCCCTCTTATCGCGTTGAACAGTAATCATAGTAATAGCAAATAAATTGCTCCGATTTATGATTATGTTGTTGATTATCTAAATATAATTCAAGATACAAATGTAATTATATGTATATTTGTAGTTACATCAAATATAAAGTCACGGAAAGTTTTCAATTTAAAGTTGAAAATACGTTAGTAATATTACCTATGTAACGACAAATAATGATATCTCAATAAAAGCGTCACCATCGTTACTATATGAATTGCGTACATGTTCATCACTTTTGCGAAATTTTATTTCAATGATTCAATTCGTAAGTGATGCAACTGCAGATCTCGCCTTTCTTCACGTCTTCATCTTCAAGAGACTCGGCGAACGTCGGCGAAGATTGGCTGGCTTCTCCCCGTTCTTCACCAGCGCGTTTCTTCGTTCGGCAGTCTAAACGGTTTTCAGTTCTGCGCTGTATCGAGACCATAGCTTCTTTCTTTTACCATCTCTTCGAATCCCTCATCATTCTTCCCTGTCTTCGGTAAACCTTCTCTTCCGCCTTCTTCTGCGTCGTTTCGCCCAACTTCGTTACTTCTTACACGCGCGCAGTGGTACGGCACACGATCGCAAAGTTCTTCCTGGTCTCGCCGTGTATTCTCTTCGCCGGTTCTTTCTTAAATTCTTGCGGCTTGGTATTAAGAGTTGTAACGGAGGAGAGACGCGTGATTTGCGCATCGCAATGACTCGTCGAATTACAGGGGACGATATTTGGGTTGCGCCGCTTCCCGCTGCATTCAAAAGTGCGACCCAAATGTGGTTACCCTATAATTCCGCGAGCCATGATCTTCATAACAATGTTCGGTATAAACGGTAACAGAATATTATCGCAATTTGATAAAATTGCAACGAATTTACATTTGTTTTTACTCTTGGAAATTTATTAATTTTGATCGTGATTATAATTGTATTCGGAACAAACAAATAAATAACAAGAATATCTTTTTGCAAACACGTTCACAATTCTATGATATTTTCCGAGCGTCCAAGAAAATTTTATGTCATCATTTCCTCACCGTATATACTGCGATGATGCAAAAAAAAAAAGTGTAACAGAGTGGCGGTGAGCTTCTGTGATACGCGTTATCGTATGATCCTTATGCGTATTATCTGCGTCAATTCTCGGTACACTTTCTTCTGCGAGCGTGCTTGAAACTTAAAACGTGGCGATATCGGTCTTATCTAAAGAAAACGTTGAACGGAGCGCGTTTCAGATAGGTGGTCAGAGATAACGAAAGGGGAAAGACGGTGTAAAGTTGCCAAAACGGAAAAACTGAGAAGGTTTCCTATGACTTTACGGACCACCCTGTACATCCCCATCATCGTACCAAGAAGCAAGCTATCGTTACGTGTCATCCGACCCCTGATCCGCACGTGATCGCTTCGAAGAAGTCAGCCGACTATTGTCTCTGTCACGAATGTTTGACAAATCCCTTGAGGGAGTAAAAGGAATTTTAACTGCGTGAAACTTAACCTCCGATCACACTGTTCAAATCTACGCTGTGTTTTATTCGGAGTGAATATAACATAACGGAATTTTTAAATAACAAAAGCGAGTAACCGATATATTTTATTATATAGCTGCAAATCAAAGAGATACTTCTATAATAAAATAATTTTGTAAAAAAGATTATTTCCTTTCCGTGAGTGTTGATGATAAAGTAAAGCTTTGGCAGTCGTCGAATGAGTATCGTCTTACGATATTTCGTTTTCTTCCAACTTCTAATTACTGCAAGAGACGAAGCTGAGCGAATAATGATGACGAGAATAAGACTGCAATTGTCTCGGGGAGGCGGAACGCGTCTGCGACAGGTATTTGCCTGGTGCACCAGAGATGATTTCAACGTCAGCGCGCGCGATAGAAAATTTACAATCCAATTATTCACTTATCTTTACCGAGAGGCATGCGCACGCATAAATCGAACGTAGGACCTTGCCTCGTGTACGTGACCGACCGATCCGTTGGTTCCAATGGGATAACGACAGTGGTCGACGTTGCGAGGAATCCGGGGAGGGATACGCACAGCGGGCGAAGGATGAAGGTACTCGTCGAGAAAATCAGCGCGGTTCCGGTTGCAACGACCGAACGATGCAAGTACGATTCGCGTTTCGCGCTTCGGTCTCTCCGCGTTCTCTATATACGCAAACGAGCGCGCGTCGAAGGAAGAGGAGAGAATCAGGGCTGATCTCTTTCTCCTGTTCCCGACAATCGTAAAACGGCATTCCTGACCGAGTACTCTATTCGCGTGGCATCGCGAAAAATTTCTGCAAAATCACGCGCTCCCTTGCAGTTGAGAAGAACGAACCAACGAACACGATGGCGAGGGAACGATTCTCCAGGAATCGGATCGACAGTCCGACTGGAGTCGACAATCGGTTTAGCGGTTCTACGGGATTTGAGGCTGCGATTCCGATGTCGTCCAACTTTAGAAAGCCAATATTGTCTTTGCCGTTGACCGAGTTTACAAAAGGATAATATTGTTATAACAACATTATTACAATATTTGATCATCGTGATTATTTCCATTTAAAAGACTATATACAGTATTTATGAATTAATTTAGTTAGAAATACAATTTGTAACAAAGCATTCAGATAAATATTTGATTTTATTAATTTCTTTTTTATTTGCGGATCGATTAATCAAATTTAGTTTCCATCAAAATAATTTAAATTGCCTTAATTGATTATTAAAATTCTATAAAATTTCAAGGTTGTATATACAACATAATAAATAATATTTTATTTAGATAATTATAAAGTACCTTTTTTTGTACTTTTTTGACACAAGTTGTCTCAATTATGAGTTCAATTTTAGTTAGCTGGTTCTCGGATATCTAACTTTATTTCAGAAAATAAAAGAAAACAAGAGGTACCACTGAGTCGAGTTAACGATGGCGAGCGAACATCGACAAACTGCCGTTGTTACTGTTCGCAGTGTTCGCTCACTCGCCTGGAGAAAAGAGAGGTTTCGTGCATACGTACAAGTTACGCGCACTTTGCGTGTCTATCCTTAAAAATTACGAATTACGTAGCAAGGCGCATTAAACGCAAATAGAATAAATTCGAGCGAGCGAGTTTGCCGCCGCAAGCTATTCGAATTGCTGAGAATCGCCGGAAAACAATAAGGCTCTCTCAAGGATGAGCTCAACTTCCTTAAAATGCATTCGCGCGGTAGGATCGATAAAGAGAATCGCAGCTGCAGTTTTACAATGCAGGCGTGCTTCCGTTGCTCTTTTTAACTTAAATTCCGAGGACCCGCTATACAGGCCCCAACGGCATGCTGTCGTACGCGAAAAAATAAAACTTTATTAATATGCGCATATTTTCTCGATGCGTTATTTGTTTCGCGTATACGCCCGTACGAGAGAGAGAGAGAGAGAGAGAGATTTGGAACAAAAGAATTGAAGGGTTTGCGCGTCACCAATGATTGCTATGTAGGATTTTTTAAGTCCGTATTTATCTGTGCAGTAAAAAATGGTGCATTACTTTTGAAATGTTTTTCGGTAATCATTTTTTAAAAAGCATCTTTACAAAAGCGTTTATTTCAATTTGCGTATATAAAAAAAAAATGCGAGAATAAAGAACGGAAAATAATTTCTTTTTGATGATTGATGTAACTTATCTCAAATATTATCGTATAATTTTTTTTCAACATTTAACTTGTACTAATTGAAGTGAACACAAGGATTAATCGTCGTGAATCTTTCAATCGTCAATTAATTTATCAAATTCGCCTGTTCGCTGACAGCCTATAGAGACATCAGCATGTAAGAACAAAAACAAGAAGAAAAACACCATTCTATCGATACCTTAAGTAGTACATGCGCGATCGCGTATAGTTTATATAAAAATCATTATCATTCACGCACACAACCTGTGCTAATTACGTGTTCCAACAACGTAACGATGAAAGAGTAAGAATTATGTATCGTTCATGGATCTCTCTCATCCTAGAGAACGTTCTCGGTTATTTTTCCGACGTCGATACGTCGTCTTCGCGGTTCAAGCGAGAAGCATGCGAGTGCGCCTAATTAATCCTCGCTGCATTTATTAAATTTGCTCGGGCACAATCGATAGTAACGTCGGCAGCATAAAGTGGGCAGTGCCGACGAGTATTATGATTAAACCACGCGGTAATAGACCGGTCATTACGCCTCATTATCATTAACTACGATAATTATGTGCTCTACCTAACTGTGTGTGCGTGTGTGTTTCGTGAGAGAGTAAATTGTCGGTAAGAGAGGACCGTACGCGGAAATTAAATGGCCGGGGATCATCACGCGCTGTCACGAATGCCTGCCAGATCTACGCCAGACACATCTCCAAGACACGCCGATACGTCGTCGTCGGGATCTTCGTGCGGGACCATCCAGGAGCGTGCAACGGTCAGGATGCCATGCGCTCGCGCAACCTCGTAATAACGTGCGTACCGTGGCGTATACAGGGTGTCCGAGAGATATCCAAATTTTTATATACAAATTCCTCGGCAATTTTCTTAAAATTCTTAAAATTCCCAGTTTTAAAGCACAGTTTCAAACGTTTATCATTACTGAATTATAATAAAGCTAACTTGAAATCAAATATGTAATGAATAAAAATCACTGCTGAATCTCGTATTCTAACAATATAATAAGTCTTAAATTAAGTCACAAAATTCTGAAGACCTTTCAAAAAGAATGCAAAAAAAATCTTTTACTCTGTCTTGCTGGTGAATAATTTTTAAATTAGGCATCACATGAAATTTCTAATAAAGTAAAGTATCTCAAATTAAATGGTAAATAGGATATCGCCGTTTCTTTGCTTTAAATCGCAAAGTTTGCTACATTTGATCTGTAATTGATAATTCGATTTAGCAATTCGTCGACAATTTTCGTTAAGGAAAGCTGCAATTTGAAAAATCTGCGGATAAAAGAAGGAAGTGCAACCTGGACACCGTATATACGTGAGAGTGCATCAATGTGCGGCTGCGTGCGACAAGCTCCATGTGTGCGTTTGTACGATCGAGTGTTACGACGTAGCGAGCGCCATGTGCGTGTCCCTGTGGTGCATACGCGTGAGTATGCGTGTTGTTGAATGTATGTGTCTGTGGAGTGAGGTGGGGTACTGACCGCACATTCCACGAGGGAGGTGACCGCCTCGCCTCGCCTCGCCTCGCCTCGCCTCGCCTCACCTCGCCTCGCCTCTCCTGTCTGCAAGAACCTATATATTACATAGACGTCGGTTTAGCCGACGTCTACCGAGGTGCGGTGCGTGTGCATAGAATTTCCTGCAAAAAATTACTCCGGTGGCCGTTCTTATGCGCTGGTTATTAGGAAGTTATGCGTTTTTCTCTTGATCTGCACTTTGGATTTTCGTCCCTGCGGTTTTAAGAAAGAGCGTCACTCGTGGTAAGGATAGTAAAGTGGAAAAATACACTAAAGGAACAGGAAATAATCAGTCATTATGTGTACATATAAATATTATAACTTACTAATGCCAAGAAGCAGAAATATTTCCTGAAAATTTCTCGAATCCTTGAAATCATTTTTACTGTTTGTTAAAATAAATTTAGAGTCGTCTAGTATATAACAGTTTGGAACAAGCTTCATTGATGTTGTAAAGAGGATAATTTGATACGAACAAAATCTGAAGGAACATGTGAAGAAAGTTAGTTTAGTACAGAGAACGAAGGATAAAACTCCAGTTATGCCAAACAAGTGAAGAGGGGGCAAAGAGGCGGATAACCGCGCGTGAAAAGTATTTCATACGGAGTTATCGCGGAGAGATTGGTGTTGAGCGATGGGGGGGGGGGGGGGGATCGCGTCTAAGCGGCCGGGGCCCTAAGCACTTGGCTCGGTGATGCACGCGCGTATGTGTACACATAATGCGATATAATACGTATCCCGCGTTACATATACGGGGAATCAACGTGTTCACCACGCAACACGTGCGCACGCCTTTCCCATTGCCGACTACGGTCAAGCTGCAAAGTGCTCCGAGTTACCGAGGGAAACCCCATCATATGATCGCGCGTGGACGTATTATTACGATGCGGCGGCGCGGCGGCGGCAGTGACGGTGGGGTTGGAAATTCTCGATCCCTGAGGTACGAGATACTTAGTCGTATAATCGAGTTTTTGCAGGCTTTCTCGCGACTCGCAATGTTCCTTTTAGCGGGATTAATATCGGAAGATGATTCGCCGCGTGTCCGATCGTCCGATCGTCCGATCGCGCAGAAAACGCGCGCGTCTCCCGCGCGTCTTAGTAATAACTTAGTAATAACCCGGGTAACGAACGGGGTAATACAGGAAACGCTATCTCTTCCGCTACGACTCTCGATAGGATCGACTGATTAAGTCCTGGACTTAATTTAAAATTTAAATGCCACCGTATCGATTGCTCACTCGCTGGAGGAGTTGGTATAGTGGTATCGATCTCAAGTAAACATGGAATTAATTCTGAAAACGTTTTCTGGGCTTCGATCGATCTTCAGCATTTTCATCTCGCTATAATTTTCAACTTGAGATATCAGCTAGCTGATATTATGTAGTATCTTTGTATCAATTCTCGGTTATAGAAAGATGTTTCCAAGATCGTAACGCGTTCGCTTAAGAAGAAGGTAACCATCATGCAAAATGAACATCGTATATACATAGAGAAAAGAAATGTTTCGCGCCGAGATAAATAATCGAATTAAGGCGATATCGGCGCAATGCAATTTAGTCGAGTAAGCTCTCGTTCTCCGCAGATACGATAGAGGTTGCGCATTAGATGCGATTACTTGTATCGTGAAGCTTATTAAATTAAGCGGGAGAATATTCGATCGATCTAGGAACCAAAAGCGCGCAGAGGAAGATTAAAGCCGGCGCTCTCTAATCGATAATTCGATCGGGCCGGCCCGCGATTGCCGATCTCCGCGCACCATTACGCGCGCGGAACTGATGTGGGCGACCCGGTGGTGTACCAAGCATATATAAGAGAGAGAGAGAGAGAGAACAGTACTCCAACACATGGTAGATACGTGGTACGTACGTGCCGCGGTAAAGCGAGAGAGCGAGCCAGAGAGAACTAGGGTCCACCCACATTCTAACCTACATACGTATCCCGTGTACCGTAATCAAAGGTAAGGTACGCCGCCCTGGGACGTTTATCGCCGCGGCTACACGCGGACGCGCAAGAACGTGTACTTGACTTTTCCCTTTCGCTCGTTTGCTTTATCCTTGAGATACGTAGAAGAAACGTGGCGTTTATCTTCGGACTGTCAAGAGAGGGGGGAAAATAGAAAAGAGAACACTCTCGGGAATACAACGTGTACGTTTCTCCACTCCCTTTTTTCCATTCAGGGTATCTATAATAGGCGCAACGCGTGAAAGCGATGCTGTGTAAAATCAATGCAATTTATGCAATCATAATGTACCATTGTAAAATCGAGATGTATATAAAATAAAAAGTTTATGGACTATAGAAGAATATCGTGGAGTATAAGCTTGAGAATAAGATTTGAATTTGAGAGTCTATAAAATAATGATTTAGAAAGACGACGCGCCTCGCGTGCGTAAGATCGATAAATCTAAAAAAATGAGGCGCAATATAAAAAATAGAAACCGTTGCACGCGTGAAACAAAGTGTTGACATATTTTTACAGAGAGGACGGAATATTCGGATAATCAAAAATTGCCGGTTTTAACATATGCAGGGGAATAAAGAAAAGGAACGCGCTCATTCTCAACGCGACAAGATTCAGGTTGAGATAGAGAAAAGAGCAGGAGGAAAGAAGAAAGAGAGAAAAGTCTAACTGTGGAAACTCACCCACACGGTATACTCACCTAGCGGAACATTTGTAAATTGTACGTGATGCAGATCCAAGGAAAAAAAACGCGAAAATGACCAGATAAAAGAACTGCCACTGTTAGCACGGCTATACGCAACGATTTTAACGACTCCGACCTCGATACACACGCCGTATTTCTGTACCATAATGTTGTGCGCAAGTATCTGAAGAAGTTGGTACAAGGCGGTCGTGGCTTCGAACGGATCGAGTTTCAAAGACGCAAATAAGCGCAAATATACAAAGTAAATTGGTTTAAGAAATAAGACGATAAAATATTTAAAGAGGAATAAGATGAGACACATAAATAACATATCAATTATCATATTATCAAGTATTTGATTTATCCAAATTAATGTTCTTAAAAATTATTTTAATAATTAAATTGAGGGAGCAAATTTTTTTATGTTATATATTATTATATCATATATATTGACAGTCTTCCTACTATCTTCCATAAAATGTCTCTCTTGTATATATACTCGAGTCCGTGCTTAGCTGCTCGCGTGATTTTATGCTACTCTCCGCTCGACTTTTAATGCTACGCGTTCGTCTTCGAGATAAGCAATAATTTCCGTTGGTCAGTCGGGTGTATAATCGTGCCAGTTCCGAGGAGGAACGTGTGGAGTTATTCCTCGTGGATCGACGATAATAATTGGTAACGGTATGAGAGGTGGGCAGGATGAAGAAAAATGAGGGTTCGTCGGGGAGACGGTTTTCTTCGAAATGATGGAAATATGAAAGTCCTTCCTTCTATGAATACTGGCCAGTCTGCAAGTCTGGAATAACGCATTCTATTCCAACATAAATCCACATATAAAATATGATGTGTTATATTGCGATAGCGTTTCAAATGAAAAGTACCGATACGAAAAATGTACGTATATATATAAAAAAAAACTTTCTTTCTTTCTATAATATTCGAGACGAGAGATGTAGATATCGTCGAACCTGGAGGTTTCCTTGGATCTTGAGAATCAATTTAGCACCTCGAAAATACACGTTAAAGTATGCGGAAAGGAAATAAGACGAGCTAATGACCGAAAAAAACAACGAAGAATAACAACACGCGGTGATCATTAGCGTTGTCCAACATTATTATGCGAAGGCGCGTTAATCCCGAAAAAGCAACGGATCCAGTTTCAAAGAAGAAAGTTCTCGCGAGTGGGAATAATACGCACTTACTCCGGTTACACCTGCAGTGCGCCTACTTTCGACGATGTTCGACTGCTGCTCCTCTCTCGTTCGCAGATTTATCCCACCTGCGACTTCACCTTTCACGGCGAACGCGCGAGAGGAAGTCAAATAAAAAGAAAAGAGATAGAGGAAGAAAGAAGACGACGCGAGAAGAATCAAACACACACACAGTTGACTTCAAGGCGTAATAAACTTTCTCTCTCCCCAAGGAGAATCTCGTCTCTCGTCTCTCGTCTCCCATTGTTGGCCAATTGAAATAAACGACACGTCGAGGACGAGTATACGACGGCGATGTAACGAGGCGCTGTGCTTCCTGGTACCTCGACTTAACGAACACGGTAAACGGTAGGAATGCGGACAAGGCGGCACGCCACGCCGCTCGTAAGCTCGCGGATTATCCATTAAAAGTTGGCTGCGTGTTAGAATCGCGTTAAACTCGATAGTTCGCGGTATAATAAATCGCTCGTCGCTTTACTTGTCGTCGATCCTTCATGGATTCATGCCGATCCGCACTCGAGATACGGTCCTCTTCACTATAAACCCTACACATACGAGTATATATCTCGTAATTGGTAAAATCTGTATATCACTAGTGTTAAACTTTGCGGCAATAATGGTGGAACAAGCTGCACTTTATTACTTCGACAGTTTCTTCTATGCCACGCGGAAGAAACACGTGTAAGAATTGTAACTCATGCTTCTCGGAGAATGAGATTGCAAAACGATCACAGAGATATTCAGTCGAGTATCGGGAGTCGTCGTTCGATTATTTGCAGAAAACAATCATGTGTATCATTGTTTTTGTGAGCAATGTAGAACAAAACGATTAGTAAAAGAGAGCAACGAAAAATGTCCCAAGAGACAAATAAGTCGATAAATATGCAAGCATTGCTCCACTTTATAAAATCGCGATTCGGGGAAAAGATAAGCGTCTGGATTATTTTTAATTCTGCGACTTTTTATTAAGCCATCTATGATACTATTTAAGTATTCATGAATAATACCACTGTGTATGTGAAACTTGCCATGTTACTTACTATCTTTAACTAATTCACTATAATGAATCAATGTCAAGATATCTGATTCTTAAGAAATATCAATTTTCTAATTCTAAACTTAATATATTTCTGCTGTTATTATTGTATTTATTAATTGATATTCCATTTTTATTCTTGTAGTAATATTATCCTTCAACAAATAAAAAATTCATAATTCCTCTGTTTCATTAGTTTCCAGAAAACCTTTCATTCCAAATCCTCAACATTAACGGCGACTTCAACTTTTTTCGCGACATAGCTGACTAATGATTCTTGCCAACTGCGATGACGGTTGGTAAAAAACCACCGAGCAACTCCTAGATTAGCCATTTTATTTTCAACGTATGCAGTTAGATTAACTGGGCTATAACATGACGACGCGGAGGCCTTGGGAAGGTCGGTCCGTCCTGGTTCGTCAGCCACATTGCTGGAATGGTCGGCTAATAGGCCGATTCTAACGCGCGCGATGCCTGGGGGCTCTCCGAGATTCCCGACCACAAAAGCGCCTCCAGGAAAGAATGGGAGATCGGCGGGAGGGGACCGCGGGTTCGAGAGGATAGAAAACGCGTTGGACCTCTCGTCGGCAGTAATTACCAACTACCAAGACCGAGAGAGCTAACGATGGGTAAGCTAAGCTTGTCGGCGAGCGCCGCGCCGGCCGGGTAGCGCGCATTCTGGTATTCGAGTACCGCGCCCACGAAAAGTAACGACGAAAAAGCCGAGATTACGAGCCGCGACGACTGATCATAGATCTCGCGCGCGGCGGGATAGCTCTCCTCTCTTCCTCTTTATATACGAAGGAGCGCGAGATCCGCAGAACTCGATCATTTGCGGCGAAACTTCGTAATAGAATTTTCAAGTAGCCTCCTAGCGACGTGACAGCGGCGTGACTCGTGCGACGCTACCGGGTCAAACGTTCGCCTCCTCCTCTCGCCGAGCCTTTCATCTTAGCCTGATGAATCCGTCTCTGCCCTACAATTATCTCATGAGAACACGATGTCGATTTACGGAACGCTCAATTTCGTCGTGCATACTTTAACGTAGCCTCAGAGTACGATTCGGTGAATGAGACGATGGAAAAGAAATAAATGTCGAAATACCACGGAAGGGAACATTCAAGGAATCTTTTGTGAATTTTCTAGAGTATTATACCGAAAATTTCCTTTATTCTAATTTTCTAGAAAAACTTTATTTTAATGTGTTATTTCATTCAAATTTTTGAAAAAGACACATTGTGTTTTCTCGTAAATTCTATAAGTACCTGAATTCTGAAGATACCGAAACGTGCTTCTGCATCAATATTGCAATAACGAGAGATGGTAAAGTTGAAAAAAAAATCCTACCATCATTCATGAAACATCACGCTACATCGGTCTCGCTCGATTAGTCACGGATTTAGCAGAACAATGGCTCGAGGAAGAGGAAGCTCGCGTTACGGGTTTCACGGTAGTCGGCTCTCGACCGACCGGCTGCAAAGTCGATATATAGCGCCGGCAAAGAAGCGTTCGTTAAGAAGGATCGACGATCCGCCGGATGTTATTCCAAGCAGGAAAGCAAGAATCGCTTCGATTAGACGATCGCAGAAAAAGCGACGGGGTCGAACCTGCCCTTCTTCTTCTTTTCACAGTTTTTATAACTTTGCGGGAGTCTGTATAATTTCACATTCTTCGCTCAGAAAATGTTATTAAAATTCGAAATATAAAATCAAACTTAATTGCTATTCTTATTGGATATGGAAGATAATATCGATACAATGAAAGAGAAATCATCAAATAATTTCGCTATTTATGTATTAGGTTTTTTATCGCGCAATGCTGCTTGATGATCTAAGACGATTGGTATTCCACACAATTTGAATATTTCAGGAACATCGATAGACCCGAGTGACCCGATTCGCGAATACATGATAAACGTCGTCACCATAAGATTCCATTAAGAGAATTAATAAGGCAAGCCAATCTTGGATAAACCACAAGCATCACTCGTTTCTTCCGTTGTACACAATTAAACTTTTATAGCGGATTCCTCGATCCACGCTCGATTGGCTTGACCGGCTGACTTTTTCGGACGTTCCCACCAGTACAGCAGGACGAATCGGTAGACACGATAATTTTCGATGATCACGACACACCCGTGCCGACAAAGTTTCAATTCATTCATAAAATAATCTTATTAACTCGCGTAGGATGCCCCAATTAAATGACGGACATTTTTTTTCCCGACGCGAACGATCGTGATCAAGTGTACCAATCAAAACTTTCAAAACTATTACTCTAGTTTTTAATCGATGACCAAATTTTTGCTAGATATAGATCTGAAAGTATAATAATTTGTTGGACTATCAAAGTAATTATGTTGCAAACTAAAAAAAGTAATGAGCATAAAAAATTTTTGATGTTCTAGTGATTATCACTTTGATTTAACCAACAAAACGCTAATTGTGCCAAAAGTTAATTTTTGTTAAAAGCAACTTTGTAAAATCTGCACGAAAAGAATTTTCTCTTAAAATTTACCCTGAAATTGTGGTAAAATATAATATTTTAAAGATTTTTACCATCCACTTCAGTAAAATTAAACTTATTTTATATTTTATTGTAGTTTTATTAGTAAATGAAAAAGATTTACGTAAAAAAAAAATTTTTCGAAATACAATGTTGTTCCACCATATTTTCAGGATAAACTCTAAGAAAAATTCTCTTCGCGTGTGCAAACACTTTTCCTATAATTCTTTCATGGGATAAATTCCATTCTGACACAGGTATGAGGTCAAAGAAAATCCATCTCTCGAAACAATTCTTTTAGACGTTCCATCTCCCAAACATGATGCGTCAACGTACGACGCCAACTCCTCGAAACGTGACAGAAAGCGAATTCTTGATGTTCTGGTATTTCGAAAGAACAGAATTACCATTCGGGAAGTGATATTTCATAGGTTCGATTGTCGAAAGAAACATCGGTAGGAAATCAAGTACCCTCACGTTTGCTGTTCGGCAAGGCCGCTCATTAACGGTGATGCCGTAACAGAAACAGCTACAGCTCGAATTCGTGTAAACGTTCTCTCTTCCTTCATCGTGCATACGAAATTCGATACGGTCGACGGGCGAACGATTGCCACGTACGCGATGCACTATGCAAGAACATAATCTCGGCGACGACGTGGCAGTATAGTTTATCGCGCAAATAACGGTAGGGCGCAACCTCTGCGTCACGCATTCTGAGAATACATGAAATGCGCGTACGTAGCATCGATCGGTATGCACATCGGTACGAATTTTACGCAATGAATGATCGCAATTCAAAGATGGCCGAAATTAATGATTGTCAAAATACAAAACTAAACGGAGCATGAAAAAATTAAAGAATAAACATGGGTCTCCTCTTCTACATAATATTTAATTTAAAAAATTAAGTATTTCTAAAGAAAATCGTTATTAAAATTATTATTATAAAATAATAAAACTTAAGGAGATTCAATTTTTATTAGTTTTCATATATAATAAACCTATCTGCCATTAGATGAATGTTTATTTACTGTTAAAACGGCAGATAACGACGAAATTAATTCCGCAAGAATCGCGGAAGAGTGAATAGGTATTTACTCCACGTGTACTTATTTATCGCGAGCAAAATTATGACGTGTAGTCATCATTTGTCGTAGACTTGTCAAGCTTCTAACTGT
The DNA here is from genome assembly GCF_001594075.2 of Trachymyrmex cornetzi. Classification (NCBI taxonomy): domain Eukaryota; kingdom Metazoa; phylum Arthropoda; class Insecta; order Hymenoptera; family Formicidae; genus Trachymyrmex; species Trachymyrmex cornetzi. The sequence continues at coordinate 933,345 of NW_017299966.1, forward strand.
ACTTACTAGATCGCGCGCAGATTGTGAAACCGGCGGCGTCGCTTCGTTATCGAGTCTGCAACGCGAGAAAACGAGATACCGTGACTGTCGCTAATTGGTTAATTAATGTGCGTCAAACGACGCGCGTCAGACTCCGGTTTCTAATTCGTGGAATGTCGTCGCGTGGCGATTTAAAAAAACACGAAGGACAATTTAAAAAAGATAAATATCTACAAAAGTCTAAAATTTGAGGATATGTATAAGAGTTTAAATAGAAAGTTTGAAGACACAAAAGATTTCTCTTTGCATTTTTCAACTTATGTATACATCTAACATTTTTACGTATAAAAGATGAATGGAGAAATAATAATATAATAATACTTGAGATTCTCTAGCATAAAAATCACGTGACTGCGCACTTGCTCGGTAGAAGTTCCTAACGATAAACAGCAAGACCGGTCTCGGCAAAAGCTACGCTCTACAAAATCTGCATCCGCCGCCGCTCGATGTTCTTACGCGACTAATGCACAAACGAGCGATGGTCGTTAGACCTGCTAGGCAACATCGCGAGGAGAGCTACGCGCATTATCCAACGACTTGCAACGTGTATTTATCCTAAACTCAGGTTCAGTCCTCCAGAATCGTATTCTAGGGATTGACTCTGGCTCTAAAACTCTAATTACGAACGTGAAATTCATGCAGTCGCACACGTAACGCGAGGCGCGATTTCAGGTTCGAAAAGAAACGCGATTTCGCCAGCTCGCTCTCTTTTTCTCTCCCGACTTCTGACGTGCGCACGAAGAGGTATATGACGGGTTTCAAGATGAAGATGCGGTACACGTGAGTGCACGTACGTAGGAAGAGGTAGGTATATGACGGCGCGGCGTCTCTCGGGCGGGCAGGTAGGCTGGTAGTGACCTTGACCCAGCCAATCAGGCATCCCCGAGGCTGACCTAACTGCTGGCACACATTCCTCGGATCTATACTGCTCCATTCCCCCTTAACAACCTGCCGAGACCGACCTTCAATACTGACTCGACCTCCGACCCGATAGTCACGACGATGACGGAATGATCACGACCGAATAAAACCGCGACGATTTCTAAGCGTTTATCGCAATCTTGCACGAGAAGATCCACGTCTATAATTTGCGTGTAGAAAGCAAATGATGCGCAATGACTGAAAAGAGCTGCAGAAAAATTTTCATTCCACCATGAGATAATATAATAATGTACGAGTATATCTACTTGTACGTGTGAAATTATATCCTTGTAATACTATTCTTCGAGATAATATTGTACAATCCAACACTACTTTCTAAGCGTTTACTTGCTCATCATATATTACAAGCAAAAATATGAAAATTAATATGTTTAAAAATATATTTGTTCCAGCTTGGAATACATTTTATCGCAATGTTGTACGTTAAATATAATTGTACCCATAACATAAAATTTAAGAAAATATTCTTTTCTTTAGAGATAAACGAATTTTACAAATTTAACAATATACAAACTTAAACTCTGAGATCTCAATTTTACTCTTATTTGCCCTATATATTATAATTTCTCTGTTAACTACGATGAACCTCTAGTCATGTTACGCCGATACTTGATCCGTAAACGTGAACTCGCTTATTCATCGTGCAAGGCCTCGTCACGCGCGGCGAGTATTCGAAATCTGACGGCGAAAAGGAATGATCTTTCCTGGTCGGGTAGAACGAATCTTCGGTAATTCGATCTGTCCTACCAGAACCCTTTTTAGACCCGCTTCGATATATCGCTGGCACGGTGCCACCTCGAATTCATCAAAGCCGCGTTATTAAGGAGGAAGTCGACCTGTCTCCCGGTGAATGGGACCGTAATGTCCTCCGCAGAAAGACGGTGCCGTAATCACGGATTTGAAGAGGGACGATCAAGCGCGGTCGCCATTAAGAAGAGATTACGTGCCGCGAAGTAATCCTTTACCCGCGGACGATCTTTCTCCAGGTCGAGGATCTACTGCCGTTCATTCAGATGTAATCCTGCGCGCATTATATTTACATTCTAATATAAAAAGAAAGAGGACATGAAGCTCCGCTATATTAACCCAAGGATTTCAATATCTCCAGAGAGTATTGATATACTCGTATTATATATACCATAGATGTACATACACAAATTTGTATATATAATTACACTTATTTGTGATATTAATAAGACATCGAATAAAATATTATTTAAGTATAAGGATATAAAAATGTTTTTTTAAAAGATTATACATAATATTTATATAAATAAATAAAATAAAAATATTACGTTTTTCGTAATTGTATATTACGAAACGATTATGAAGAAAAATTCATATAACTGTTCTGATTTTATAGTTACTTAATATTTTTCTTATTTAAGATTCTTCCTATAAATGTTTCGAAGACAATATATAATTATTTGCTTTAAAATGTGCTGAACGATTCAATTACTTTAATTCGCTACTAAGTTAAATTGTACTTACGAACGATATAAGTTTGTATCTGCAGTAAGTAGAAAATGCTTACCTAAAACAAAAAGAAAAACAATAAATCATTTCACTGAATATTTGAAATTATTCCAAGCAACTTGTACACATATATACATTCCTATTCAAAACAAAAAAAAATCTATAAATTCACAGAATTTCTGAAACGAGAATTGGCGCGACATGTTCTTAGGCTATATTTCAGAATATTTAAACTTTACTATCACTTTGCCAAGTTTAATATCACGGTTTTAAACAATTTTTACGCTGACTCTTCTCCTTTAATTATGCAATTACTTTTGCGCAAATTTTACATTGAAAAAAATGGTTTGGTTAAAAGTGAACAAACCAGAATACTCTGATTAAATCAATCAGAATTCCGGTTATACCTCAATTAGAAAATTTCTGGTTAAAATTCAAATTGAGATATAACCGAAATTCTGATTGATTTAATCAGTGTATGTTCATATTGTTTGGAAAAAATTTCAGTACAATTTTTACGCTCGCTATATATTCAAGAAATGTATAAAACTCGTTTGGAACTAAAAATACTTTCTGACCGTCGTCGATGGTTTTGCCATTTCGAAGATAAACGCTCGAGGTACTCTCTGATTTATGCTGTTTGATTTGGCTGGTACCGAAGGGAAAACACGTAAAGATGTTTTTCCAGGCTTGAACGATCGACCGACCGAAAACAAATCTCCTTGTTTGCGCACGTGAGAAGACGTGACCAGCGCTAATCGCCCATAATGTCTGCATATGGTGCTGTTGAATTCTCCTTCTTCCCATAACTACGCAGAACTACTCACGTTGAGCTTATCTATCCGTCTAAACTAGTGGCTATAAAATTTAAGGAAAAAATTAAAAATTTCCACGATAAAAATATTTTCTAAAGATATATAAAATATAGTCTCAAATTTATATAATGACAGACCCTAAAACTAAATTCCAAATCATGAAAAATATGTTGCGTATATACGGTGTCTAATATTCGTATATATTTCTTGTAATTTATAGAATAATATTACCGTAGTAATACGAGACATCAATCGCAAAAAACGGAAAATCATTAACGATAAAGAGGGATCTGAAAAATGAAGAATTCGAAACAGGAAACGAGCTTGTACACATTTATCGATGCACCTGAGAGAAAAAGAGAGAGTGCGCGGGCAAATGCACGCACATCGAAGAACAGAGATGCTCCATCGCTTCCTGGCTGAAGGGATCGCGTGCCACGGGACTTGGTCAGCATTGAGAAATGCAGACGGGATTCGCACAAGAGTGGCAAAAGGAAAAAGTAAACACCGGCGATGCAGAAGAGAGATGCTTGAAAGGAAACCCCTCTAGAGAAGAACGAGCCACAGACGTTGGAATTAGGAAATACAATGAAAGGGAAAAAGTAGTTAGTCGCAGGTTCTATACCCTTTCGTTAGTACGGGATGAAGAAAAATTAAGACCTACAAACCTCGCACAATGGACTCGCTCAAAAATTTTTTTCTTCGAGAGGATGAAACAAAAGTGAAAAAGCGATAATAGGAAACTGAATATAAAACTATTATCCTTGATTCAGACAAATTTATAATAGGATAAATATAAGTGTTTCATAATTATACAAAAAAATTCAAGTTTTTGAAATTTTATTAAATTAAATTTGATTCGCTATAAAAAATTTAAAAGTGTGTCACTCTTTTTCTTTTAGAACACAAAATATATACCTATTTACAAAATAAATTTTATAAAAATTAATTCGACTTATATATTACAACGTCATTTAAAATAAACATTCATGAAATTGTATCGAACAGCGAGATGTATAAAAATAAAAAGTTGCGTTTTCGGCAATTCGAGGGATCATAAAATGGTAGTCACGACAGTTTTGTCGTTAATAAATAGAGCTTAGATACGGTCTTTGTTATCTCTAATGAACGACAGACGAATCTTTCAAGAAATTGAAATTCTTTTGTTACAGGGCATATCGAAAAGAGCGCATCTGTCGGCACACCTGCCAGTCTTGAAACTACAACCTTGCCTACGGCAAGTCCGAACAAGAATCCAACGAAGAGTCACGTCGGAATATTTAGGAAACAATACAAATACAAGAAAACATTGAAATATTTTGTAAACTTACACAATACCGTAAATATCAATTATGATAAAGACAAATTATAAGTTACAGTAAAGTCAAAATATTTATAAATTTGAAAACCGCACAAATATATGTATGTCATAATTTCAAGTTGAACAGTAATTAAAAAATTATTACGATAAATTAAATCTTTGTTAAATTTTACCTTCCTTTTTTATGTCATGATGACATTTTCACGAAGACATTAATGTAATTTGTATATGCTTCGATACATATTCTTATCTATGTATACTTTAACATCATAAACTCAAAGTATTATTAATATTAAAAATATTAATTATCAGAAAAGTTCAAAATAAATTGTATGCTTCTCTTATCGGCTCATGCGATAACGATATCTTGCACATTTGAACGCTCCGCGAGTATTACTACAGAAACCACCATAAATTACAACACGACTATGGTGTGTCGATGAAATATGTCGACAACGTACAGGAAACGATCGATCTATATGTGCACGAGAGATATATTTTCATTGCGCGTAATGTAGAGCAGGGTAATCCTCAATCGTTAATCATGTCGTAAGGATTTTTACGGATTATGCTGAATTTCTTTTGCCACGTCACAAAGTACGCACGCAATAACGCACGTAGAGAATCGATAGAAAATCGTTGTACTTTGCAAAGCGGATCTTCTGTGAGGTGAAGTGGATATTTATGACGCGCAATTACGGCGCATTTTAATAAAACTTCGTTACCGATCCCGTTTATGACAGGGACGGTTCCAGGCTAGCCAGGCGCGGAAAGAAGAGAATGAAAAAGAAGCAACCGCGGTCGTTTCATGCGAAATGCCGATTCCGCTCGACCGGAATCACCCTTAATTTGCGCATCGGTCGAGCTGGAGAAAGAGAGCAGACAGAGCAGACAGAGAAGACAGAAAGAGATAAGCAGTAGGCAACGGATGGATAGATAGAGATAAAGAGAGAAACGCACTCTCGCGTTGGTATAGACAAATGCACCTGCATTCCGTCCTACTGCATCTCGTCCAATTATCCACCGCGCTCTCACAACAACCGAGAGAGAAGCAGTCGAGAATGCTATGGAATTATTTTACTCAATCATGCAATATTTATATCGCGAGCAAAGATCGTCAGGAAAGTAGGGATCGAGATCTAGAGAAAGAGCAAAGCATGAATGGCGCGATGAGGAGGATGCTGTCCGTTAATCGTTAAAACAACTAATGAGTGTAAGCAATGAGTATTCGATTTAAACCAGTTGGCTAGTGACGGGAGCGACATTAGTGATTATCGGCGAAGATCGGAAGATTGAAGAAAATCGCGAGAGCAAACGGTCGCGGGATTGCGGGATTGTTTTTTGCGCAGATGCGTAAGAGCGTATTAATTTCTCGTTTTTCGACCGTTCTCGTATAAAACATAGAGATAAAAAAGAGAGAGCGAGAAAAAGAGAAAAAGTTTCTGGAATGTCATGCGATTCCCGCGGCGAGAACCGCGCGATCCAACAATTTTTCACGATGTGACCATCGATTTGTCAACGACGACAAGCTTGTCGACTGTGTAATCGTGAAGCTGCTGATGAAAAATAATAAAAGTAAGCGAGCGAGCGAATGAGAGAGAGAGAGAGAGAGAGAGAGGGAGAGACCCGTCGATGCAGCATTCAATCGACTGATTAACGTACGAGAATATACATACGTAGTACTTATTAATGCGAGAATTTTGAAGGCGAAGAGATCTTGTTAGAGATTAGATGATCAAAAATGATTGTCACATGTTCAGGTACAAATATCTTTTCTTTCTTGTATATTTCAAAATATATATTTACTTTCCGTTCTATTGTTTCTCATCGCTCAGTGCTAAAAAAAAGCCATGCAATAATTTTCAATTTTAATCTTTTCATTGCTATGAAAAAATTAGTACTCAAGCATCAGACAGTATCATTCAAGTCACGTGTGTTTTTAATGAAATACAATTCATTACAAACAAGATACGATATACATAATATACATGAAATATATGTATAATATAAAATTCCTTAGAAATGTTTTCCTCTCTATGAGCACGTAATAGATCAGTTACAATTTATTCATTCTTGAAGTTGAATTCATTCTTGACTTCCGGTGCGTGTCGAGTCGCTGAACTTACAAGTTCAGAACTAATACCGGAAGGACGAGGAGAGAGAGAGAGAGGGGGAAAAAAACTCTGATAAGTAACAAGAGATATTTAAATATGCGCTTAGAGCAGGACTCGTTCGCGTAATATCCGCGCATCCCCGAGAGCGTCTTGTTACGACTGCGTCGCGAAGAGAATGAGAATCGTCTGTTCGTTCCTGTTCCGAACCAGTCCGACAGCAGTCCGCTGTGCGTACGTTGCGTACCGATCGTTCTCGCGCCGCGCACACTACGGGGAACGAACTCTTGCGCGCGATGACGAGCGTGCGAGCGAGTCTCGAAGCTTGCGAGACCAGTTCGTTGAGGTCGAAGTGAGACGCGAGAAGAAGCAGTAGCAAAGGAAAGAAAGTGAGGGTGAGCGAGAAAGAGAGAGAGGGAGGGAGAGGAGAGGATGGGGGACGAAGTATAGCGACTGAAAAATCCCGTACATAATTATTCGCAGCGAAGGCCGTCCTGTGCGTTACGCGACGCGCGCGTGTGCGTATAATGTATACGAGCTAAATGCGTGCCTGTGTGTGGACACACGCGCCCTCCTCCGCCGCCCTGTGATGAGAGCAAGATAGAGAACCAGCGAGAAGGGGGAAAGAGATGGAGAGAAAGGACAAGGAGGGGGACGTAGGGAGAGGACCTGTTCCCGATATACTGGTCTTTGCAAAATGCCGCGGGATTCCAGAGTCTCGCGATCTCGATTTTCGCTAGTCGATTCGCCACGAGCAAGATCAGGCGTATCGTTAACGTATCTCGGAGTTAAATCCGCTTGCATGCATGTCGACACGATTTAGCGCGCGGCGCGACCGTCTCTAAGCTGACTGTCTTGCGAATCAACTCGCAGCATGACATAGAATGATAACGGCATAAATATAGTGCTCGCGATAGCTTATAATACGACAGTGTGGTCGCGAAAGCAGCGTTAGTGAGAGTTCCATTACTTCCGAGATTGAAAGCGCTATATATACTCGTAATTTCAATTTAAACTTAAGTTGTACGACGATAGAAATAGACGAGGTGAATATCCGAATCTCAGCTCAATTGCATGGAAACTGATTTTTAAATCGTTTAGCTACAAAGAATTGATTAATGATCTTTAAAGCACCACTTTTAAGATATATCTGATATGATATGCGACAACGAAATCGCCAGTAACGCAAGCGCGAATAAAGCCGTGGTAATTTGAGAACCAATCGCATCTGACTGTGCAAGTATGTGACTGAGCGAGACAAGTATCGTATGATTCATCGATTCATCGAGTGTCGCACGAGTAGGCACGAGTAGGAACGATTTGAAAAGTTCAACGAGCAGGCAAATGCCAATACGCGCGCAATTCACCGACATTGATGTATAGGATAAACATATTACATATTTTTTCTAATTAGCATACGCATTATGACATGGTTAAATAATTCAATCGTTATAATAGGCTAAGCTTATAAATAGTTAGACGTAAAAATTTACAGGTACTTTCAAAATAATATGTTATTCCTTACGAAAGATAATAGCACCTACTAGAGCATTATATCAAATGGATTTGGAATTAAATAATTGATTTTTATTCTTTTGTCATTTTACTTCCATCGATGAAAGATTTTAAAAGTTTTTTAAACTGTGATAATATCAGCGGATCACTCGATTTGACTTTGAGTCTTGAAAGAAAATGAGGGTAACTCGCGTCGCCTCTTCGTCGCTCAGGTCAGGTTGTCACAGTTCAGTCACGGATGGCAAGATCGGCAATGGGTGTAGGTCGTGGGACCAGGTGAGGGGGTTCGACGACAGTCGAGAGCCAAGGTTACCGAGCTGAGGTTTCTCCACATATGCGCAAACTTGTATACGCACGCATGCACACTACGTGGCTACGTGTGCGTTGCGTTGTTCGCCCCGCTACACCCCGCTATACACAGAAGAGTCCGGTGCACTCGACCAAAGGAGAGGCACGGTCATTCAGAGAACCGGCGGGCAGGACAGGCGAAGAAAAAGTCTTATCCTGAATGGCGCGAGGACGGATATAGCGCGAGAAAACTGGAAATAGACGGAGGAAGCGAGAGAGAGCGAGAACGAGGGACATTGTGAAGTGCAGGGTGGCAGAAGGGATTTATCGCGATCTGATGTCGAGGATAGGACGTGTAGTACTGGCTCGTCCTGTTCGACAATCCTGGGAGAGGGTAGAGAAAGAAAGAAAGAAAGAGAGAGAGAGATAGAGAAGACCAGTGTCTTCGAGTTCCGAGTCTGCTCGCTCGTGATAGGGACTTAACGTATATTCCGCGCGCGATCGCAATAGCACGACGCGGAGGATAATTTGTAGCGTTGTAATTGCGATTCATCGATCTTTCAGCGATCTCCGCGGCGGGCGGCGGGCGGCGGGCGGACCGGAAAGCACGCGGGTTTCTTCATAAAGAGCCACAATCGTAAGCTATTCGCACGTCACAGTTAGTTACGTTGAGAGCCTGCCCCTCTCTCTTTCTCTCTGGCCTTACTCGCCCTCTTAGCCCATGTTGTTGTACCCATAAATCCTCCGCTATAGGGCGCGTAGGTAGATCATGTGTGCATGTTGTCTCTATGAGGCAACCGGCTGCGGCAGGGAGTACTCTCATGGAGCGCTCTCGGCTTGCTCGCGCGAGAGATCGATGACGGATCGATTTACATATAGGCACCTAGGACGGGTATTCAGCATCTGATAAGGTCGGGATAAGTGGACTTGCGAAATATATCGCTACGCGGGATAAAAATACAGTTGCGTTTCCATTCGGCTACCGGCCAGAGATGTGATTAAACGTTCACGTTCGATCGACTCCATTAAGTCGCGTTGCTGCAATGAGAAACATATCGGCTCTTTAGGAATTCGCTCTGATCATTTAACTAGTTGCGTGAGATAGCAAATTAATTATATCGTACAAATCCAATTCATAAAAAGAAATCAAAACTATCTTTTTGTGTTCTTTCGCAAAAAATATTTACGTTTTTTTTTTTTCGTAGAAAGAGAAGTTCTTGCGTAACATCCTAGATCTATAAAATATAGGATACATCGTAGGTGGAGCGATCTCAATTAATAATTTATCAACGTCGCGACCGAGTGAAATATATAATACAACGGAAGTATTGCGTAACGCGTAATAATAAATCATAATTTAGATACGCGCGTATTACTGCCTTGTATATTTCAATATTCAATTTCTCGATAGCAACGGATTTGTCTTGTCCACCATCTACGAGTTCTTTCCGGTCTGTCACATTGAGAAACTCGGCTGTCGAGGAACGCCTTGGCTATGCCTTGAACGCCTCTTGATCGGTTGTCCATCGACTCCGTGTTTTACGTATTGCGTGCGTGCGTAGGTGACAAAAAATGAAGAAAAGAATAGAATCAGGATTGCGCACGTATCACGTCTCTATCCTGAGATATAAAAATTAATACACAGCTGATTCAAAGAAGAATAAATATTAATTTTTCTCTATCTCTATTTATAAATAATTTTGATATTTATTTGATTTATATTACTATTAAGACCAAACATTTCAAAATTGATTTTTCCGTGGTTAAGTTGGTTTAAATACAAAGTCTATACAGTAATCAAGATAGAAAAATAATGTCTTTATATTTTCACAATGTTCATCTTGAGATTGCATATTCAGAAAAACATCATTGAAAATCAATCGACTGTTATACGTCATCGACATAGAGAAGGCATGTAGATATAATATAATATAAAAGGAGAGAAAATTTTCTTTAAAAACAAACGTATTAATTGCATTCGAAGCTCCGGAATATATTACGTAATGATACAAAAATTAAAGATGACTAAAGTTACAGCTTTTTTTTATCAAAATTTTAACGTAGATATTATAAAAATCTTAATACATTTTCTTCATAAAATTTCTTTTGTAGCGGTTTAATTTCCATTGGATATCAATTCTATCAACATTCAATGGGAGGGTTCATGAGACTAGTATTGACTATTGATCATAATGTTAGCGATCTGTGCCACAATCGCGCGTGCGTGTCGCGCACCTGCGAAACAGTCGGACAGCTGGGCGGGATGGGATCACATAGCATATAACGGTGTCGCAGATTCGAAGAAACGAGAAAGGAAAGAGAGAAAAAGAGAGAGAGAGAGAGAGAGAGAGAGAGAGAGAGAGAGAAAGAGACACGGCCGAGAGTATGTAAGAACCAATACAACAGAGAAATACAGATGTTTTACGCAAATATAGCGATTTTTATAGTCCATATTCATACATTTAACCATGTAATCATCTGAATCTCAATTTTATTAATCTGGATTAAATAAATTCTTGATTGAATATTTACCGATTTTAGCATCAAAACAGTCAAACTTGATTATTTAAATGAATGCCGCTTAACTTTGAGCAACTTTAATTATCAATATATTAATAAATTTTAATTCAAATAGCATACTACATTATTCTACATTATTGTAAGAAATGACTCGTCATCAATAAAAATGCAAATCGTGTTAAACTTTTTACGGTGTAGAATAAGGAATTCTCGTATATTAAGTTACATTCTCGGAATATCGATTTCAGGATATCTCAAGTAAACTTCCCATTATAAAATCCACTCCTACAAAACATTACAAGACTCAATGGATTTCTAAGAATCTTTATTTTTGTTCAATTTCGCATGCCAAAATAATTCTGAAGATCATGAATGGCATTCTGCATGTATTTCGAGAAACAATTACACATCGTTAACGCAGACATATGAATCGAAAAAGAATATAAATGTGGATTCTCTCTCTATCTCTTTCTCTCTCTTTCTGCGTAATACTGGATATAAATTATTGCATTGCGTGTCCTTACTATGCGTAATCTTACTCTCTCTCTCTCTCCTCGTCTCGTTTCGCTCGCGACCGTCCGCCGTCCGTCTGTCATTCACCCTTTGTTACTTATTTTGCACCGCGAGGCATTTAACACACCGGAAGTAGAAGGTCTTTATTCATGAGTCAAGATATTCTTCGTGACGAAGCCAGCGCATTAGTCACGCTTCCACGAGAGGCGGCAGGAACACGAAATAATTCGTGTTTAATATTTAAGTACGTCGCAACGATTCGATAGCATCGACAACAATACGTTCCTGTATAGTATTATTCACTAACTCTCAGCTGATTTATTGTTTTATTTCCATTGGAAATTATCCATCTCACTTTACATAGAAGGACGTAGTCAAATATTTCAATTTTGCTAAATTTTAGCATTTATAATCATTACTACAGTAAATGTCAAGAGTTTTTGAATTTATTGCATATATTATCATGAATATTTTGATTCAATAATTTGTAAATAAATTAGTTTCCAGTTTTTCTCCAAATGCGAGGTATAGAATTACACTTTGTAGAAAAAAATAGTCAGTATTTTATTTATTCATCAAAGAAATTAATTCTAACAGCAATTGTAATGAAAAGTATCATAGCGCGAGGTGATAAAAATGGTGATAATTACGTGCGCACGCAATGCATGTTTCAGGGTGCATCAAGTATCGCAAACGCAAGTGTGCAGACGGAAGGAGAAAAGGAAAGAAAGAAGGCGAGGGAACGCGCGCGCTACTGTCGGAAGCGCAACAGGTGTATGCCTTTTACTATGTGGGGGTGTATGCCGGTTGTGTGGGAAGGGGTGGTTCCGCGAGTGCGAGAACGAGCAGTGTGCTCAGTGCTGTGAGCAAAGTGCGTGTGAGCGGAAAGGTCGCGCATCCGGAAAATCAGGAATAAATATAATTATATTTCTCGCGAGAGACGTAAAGAAAGAAAATATAGCTGCGGGTTTAAAAAATTATTCCGCCTTCATCATAGTCCGCTAGATCACTAAAAAAAAAGAGAATAATATATGTTAAGTTAAAAAATTTTTAAATTAACAATACAAATTGTTTTCCAAGATTTTGTAAGTGTTAATGAACAAATGGTAATATCAGGCAATAATTGTAAAATAGATAAATATATATATTATACCAATTCATAACAAATATAGATACAAAATCTATGCAAGCGAGTGCATATTGTAGACACCTAGATTTCTCGATATTAAAGTAATATCATATTTTTACATTAAATATTATCCGTGTGCGGCTATCATATCAATTTCCAATAAGATTTTTAATTGTATGATAGAACAAACTTCAGCTCGCAATAAGGATCAATGCTATTATTTCGCAACTCATTAGCGAATATCTGCAAATTCGGATCTTTTTCTTACGCGAAAGGAACACGTGATATACATGGCTCGAGCGATGTATGCATAAGATTCGCGGCATGTAACCGTGCATTATGTAAATAACACCCAGCGAAATACGTTTTACACGTGAACGTAGGTGTATCAAGATTTCCATGGAGTCTCGCGTTACCGACCACGACGCGTCGCGTTGCGAAAAAGAAAGAGAAAGAGAGAGAGAGAGAGAGAGAGAGAGAGAGAGAGAGAGAGAGAGGGAGGCAGAGATGTTAGCAAGGCTTTCCAGGCTTTTTTGCAGATTATTACGTCCGTAATACGAGAGTCCTTGAAATTCGCGATGCTCGCCGTCGCTCCGGAAATTAACGCGACACCTTCGAAAATATCTCAAGCCAGGCTTCCCCTCATAATTTCGAGAAATGCCGCGAGCGTGCATGATTTGCGTTTCTCCAAACACATATAATAAGAAGATAAATAATTAAATAAATCGCAAAAGTAGCATGCATTTATTTGGTTACGAGATAACGGATACGTGCAGAGTAAAAGTAAATTATAAGCAGTGATTAAGACAACGCGCGGGATAATTTTTTAAAAGTAAAAAAAAATTTTATTCTTTTAAATAAATTATAATACATAACACCTCATTTATGCAATCAATTAAATCAATCAAGTGTGTATTTATCTCAGAATTTTTCTAAAAAATATTATCCTTCCAAGTTTTACGATTACAAAACAAGTTATTTTATATAGCTTAATTAATGCATTATTAATTTAATAGAGTATATTTCTCAATGGTTAATAAATTTCATCTTTAATTTTCTTCAATTAATATAACCTGGATAATTTCTTTTTCTGGAGCTATATACGAGCCAAAATAATATATTTATAAAATAGTTATGTATTAAACCACATGTTGGAATTTGCGTATAATAAAATTAAAAACAAAATTACAATAAACGGCTCAAATGATAAAGTTCATAACATATACACAATAGAAACGAGCCGAAATAAATTATTAGTCACAATGTTAAAAATTATAAACAAGAACAAGACGTTTCGACCTATCACGAGGTCATCTTCAAACTGTTGAAACAAATTTTGAATATATACGGACTATATATTACAACATTAATATAAAAAAAAATAATGTCTGCTAGTTACGATACATGTATACAACCCGGCGATACATATCCTAGCAGCGTTGTGTGTACTGCTCTAAAGATGGTGACAACCATTAAAAACCATGTCATGCACTCAAATCTCTTATTTTGGCTCGTAGCTTATGTATTTTAATTTTAATTTTTATTAATTCAGCCGCTTATTATAATATTTAATTTCTTTTTCTGTTAGGCAATAACAAGATATTTGCCTTTCGATTTAATTCGATTGCAAATGAATACCACAACGCCGGTTTTTCAGAAAACCGTTTCTCTTCAGGTCGAACGTTGATAATGAAAATAGGACTACCGTTGGTATGAAGCTCGTACGCACGATCGTAAAGGTGGGTAGCTGCGAGAGAGCACGCACATAACGAGAGGCATGATGTGCAAAAGCCCGTCCTGCCATAATCGGTACAGGCGAGTTATACGGCCTGGTTGCCTGTATCTGGAGCGGAAACCGCAGAAAAACGCCACTGAGATCACGCGCGCGCGCGTATAATCTCATTTCTTCTTGTTCGATATATTTTTGTAAAAGAAAAAAAAAGATTCTTCATCTCCTGCACTGTAATGCTTCATACAAATACCGTCTTCCGTGTATACGTTTCAATTTCGTATCATTATACGGGATTATGTTAATTCAGTTCAGTTAGAACGCTACGAATCAAAATAAGTTTACTTCCGCATGTGGCGCTTACGCTATACTTTCGTGAGAATACTAAAACGCTCTAATTTGGTATATATAAATTATATATAAGTGTATGTATGTATGTATGTATATTCATGTCGTACACAGAAAGAACGATTTTATTAAAATAAGAAATTAGATAAATATACACGGAGAGAATTTTCTTTTAAAATTTACCTTGAAAATATGGTGATTGTGGTACAATACAATATTTTAAACATTTTTACCATGCACTTCAGTAAAATTGATCAAACTTATTTTATACTTTATTGTAGTTTTATTAATGAATGAGAGATTTATATTAAAATTCTTCGAAATACAATGTTGTCCCACGATTGTCATATTTTCAGGATAAATTCTAAGAAAAAATTCTCTCCGTGTAGATTTAAAAATATTTTTATTCCAATCGTCAAAAGAAATATGCATGTAGGATGCTCAAACTAGTTGCTAGAATGTTAAAATTTTTTACAGTACTATCAAAAGCCTTCTAGATAATTATTCCGATGGTCTAGCAAAATTATTTTCAGATCTGTATCGAGCTAAATTTTTAGATACTTAAACAAAACCCTTTGTTGTGTTCTTTCCGTTTCCAACATATATAGTATTGTTTAAAAATATAAAAAACAGAGTAATTAATCGTTTTACCTTAATGACACGGTTCCCTCATATCGCAAGATTTCGGAAGGTCGACGACCGATAACCATTCGCTTTTCTGATTGTCTCTCGCCAGATGACAAGGTTCGAGGTTCGATTGATTGACGATGACGAAATAATTGGCCGTCCGCTCACGTTGGTAATAGAAGGCGAGGGCAAGCAAGCGGCGACTAATTAACGAGAGAGAAGCAGTTACGTGCGCGGACTCCTTTCGGTTGACAAGAAAACGCAGATGGGCATCTGCTTGTCGTTCGACGTCGTGACCTGGGCGCGAAATTTGCGACTCGACGGCGAAGAAACGAAATCCGCGAAAAATCGCCGATCGGCGGGCGCCCTAAGTAACCTAACGGTACTCTCTGACGCGAGCCTCCAAATATTTCTTCGGCCGAGAGTTCTCTCTTGTCGGCTCGTTACCGCGAGCTCTCCCGCATATGCACGATAGTGATTTCAACATTATTTCTTTAAAGTACGACCGAATCATGAATGGAAAATATTATTTAAATACGAGACGTGTTTTACGACGATATTGAAATCTTGCATGGACCACCGAATTTACAAATAATAAATATACGTTTTTGTACGACATTGATTTACTAAATAAAAATCAAGAGAATTCCCTGGCAGTTTTATCACTGATAAATCACCAATCACGATTCATCCTTTTTTTATTTCTCCTATCACTTAAAAATCACCAATAATACTAGATAATTCAAATCATAACTCAGAACGCGTCCATGAACCGGAACAACGGTACTCTCGGCGCCTCTAAAATTTTGTTTGCGTATTTGCAAATGAAGATAAAGTGTGCCCACACGATCGAGGACACTGGAAGCGAAAGGGTTAAGCACCGAGTAGGTACGAGACACGTATACGTACGTCGTGCAAACAGAAACTCGAGCAGAAAGGATCGTCGACTGGGACTCGTCGCGTCACGTCGCGGTCGCAAATCTCCCCCCCCCCCCCCCCC